>NC_067398.1:9672888-9917888 GCF_016432865.1 Antechinus flavipes
GGAAAGAGACATGAGGGGAAGAGGAAAGAGACATGAGGAGAACAGGAAAGAGACATGAAGGGAACAGACATGATGAAAACAGGAAAGAGAACGAGGGGAACAGGAAAGAGATATGAGGAGAACAGGAAAGAGACATGAGGGGAACAGTAAAGAGACATAATGGGGAGCAACAGTCCTTGGGAGACTACTTGAAGGACCAGTAAAAGTAAGAGGCAGCTCGGGCCCACGGGAAGCCCCTGCCCGGGCCTTCTGGGCTTGGTTGATCCTCACTGGACCTCGGCTGCCTCTCATCTGAAAGGAACCGCTGGTGATCTCGGCACTTCCTCCCAGCATTGGGTCAGTCTGTTGTGGACCCGACTTGGGGCTTCTTGATGCAGGGACTCCTGGTGAGGAAGTTTCCTTCACCAAGGCAGGTCACTCGCCGGCAGCAATGCTTGCTCTTAGAAAGGGCCAGAAGCAAGCAGAGGTCATCTGAGGGGCTTGTCCGGCTTCTCCCAGACATCACTGGGCAGGACTGGAACAGGGACTTGTTGACTAGCCTCTGTGCCCTATTTCCTCTCTCTTAGTGTAGTGATTGCAGGTGAATGGAAGGAGTCGTGATTTTGTGGCAGACACAGGGACTGGACCTGGGATTTCATTGACAGGAAACTCCCTGCTGAGGAAACCCCTTCTCCCAATCCAAGTAGCCCCTTTTCCGCAGCTTGGGGTCCCAGGAGTTGCCGGGACACTGAGAAATGAGGTGACTGCCCGGGCCACAGCCAGTATGTGGGTGCTGGGATCTGCCCTTGCTCCTGAGAACACGGGCACTGGTTGTTTGGATTCTCCCTGCTCTGCGCCGCTGCCTGTGTGACCTCAGACAAGTCCCATACCCGCCTGGGCCCCCATGATTCCTGAGTCCCACGAGCGCGTGGGATCCTCTCAGCTCTAGCTGTGGGGACCCCGAGCCGCTTCCCTGCTGTGGGCCTGGGTTTCATGGTCTTTTGCCTGAGGAGATGACCCCGAGGTCTCCCCTGCTGAGGGCCGAGCACCCCACGGCGAGCTCCCCGCAAGCTTCCCCAGCTGCAGCGTCCAGCCTGGTGAGAGTGGGGCCGTCCCTCTGCGCTGGAAATGGGCTGAAGTTGGCCGGATGCCCGCCCGCCCGCTCTGCCATTTGTCTCCATTTCTCTCTGGTTATTCTTCTTGCTCTTCCGGCTGAGTTATTTTTCAGCCCCCAAGGCCTGAACACAGGAGACTGGGGATGAGAAAAGGAGAATTAAACAGGGCTTGGTGACTTTGCTCCCTGGGGCCGGGCTGTGGCCTCCCCACTCTCTTCTCTTCCCATTGTGCTTCTCTTCTCCCTTTACTCCTTCCCTTTAGTGCCTCATTTCCCCTTCTTCCTCTCCATTACCAGGCTGCCCAGCTAACCCAGGGGAAAGCCTTCCTTCGTTTTCCTTTTGCAGTTCCTCGCACGGCTGGCTGGCTGTCGGCGTTCTCGCCGACCTATTACGGACCCGGGAACGGCAGGTGCCGATATCGAACAGGAAAAGCAAACCCATTCCCCAAGTGTTTTTAGTGGGGGGCATCTTGGAAGCCACCCACCACCGCGTGCTGCCCTCCTGCCCGCCTCCGGCCCTCTTCTGTGCCTTCTCCCTCCTCAGATCTGCCTTTTGGATCCCAAACTTCCTTAAAGGCTCTGAGCCGCCACTTCCAAAAGTGATCCTCCCGTGGCCAGTCCCAGCCCCCAGTGGTTTTGTGTTTACTTTTCTGTGAGTGTCTTGTCCACCCCTAGTCCCTGAGTGCAAGAAACGTCTCTTTGTATTCCCGGTGCCAAGTGCGGTGGCGGGCATACAGCAGGTGATTAAACATGCTCGTTGGGTGATTCACGGCTCAAAGAGCCTTGTCTCCTAGAAGTAGAAATGGCATAAACCCAGATCCTCGAGGCTCCGGCCCATGGCAGACGGAGCCTCCTTTGGTGCCGAAGAATCCTGCTGATGGGCCACACGGCTCGGTGGGGAACGGTCCCACTTGTCTCCAAGTTTGGGACCCTCGATCTCACCGTGTCACCACTCTCTTTGCTCACCGTGTTCAGGGAGCAGCTTTGTGCACGGTGAGCACATCAATGGGGGCCATTTTCTTTGAACTCTTATCACAAGGTGTCCATGCTCAGTGATTGAGAAATCCCCGACCTTGACAAATCCTCTAAATCACCGGAGATCTAGTCTTTCCAGAGCAAAGAACAGGGCAGGAAGTGCAGGATTTTTGTTTTTATCCAGACTTGCACTTTCACTGGGGAACAGAACTTCTGCTGTAGAAACCAGTCTTGCAGATGGGCAATTTCTTTGGAAATTACATTTTGGAGAGTGGTACGTTGAGAGGCTGTGTCCAAGGTCACCCAGTCAGTATTTATCAGAGGCGAGATTCAGCCCCAGCTTTGCTGACTCTCTCTCTCCACCGTGTTGTGCTGTCTCTGTTTCTGTTTAGTGCCTTGCTTTTCTCAGGGCTGCTTTAGCCTGTATGTGGAGAGGCAATGTGTGTCGTGTAGCCATGGAGAAATAAAGGGGAAAGGTGTTGAAATGATTTTTTTAAAACTAATTTTCCAATTCCAGATTGTGCTCCTATCCAGAGTGCCTCCCTGGTAAAAACCGTGTCTTCTTGCAAATCAAATTGGCCAGTTTTACTGTTGGTCCTGCAGAAGATGCGTCATAGAGAACGCATGAAAGACATATCATGTCAGGCTGAACTTTTAGAAAATGAATTGTCTCTCTTGCTGGGCCTCTTAATTTACAATTAGGAGTAATTTTATTTATTTATTCATTCATCCATTTATCTATTTATTCATTTCTTCCTTCCTTCCTTCCTTTCTTTTCTTTTCTTTTCTTTTCTTTTCTTTTCTTTTCTTTCTCTTCTCTTCTCTTCTCTTCTCTTCTCTTCTCTTCTCTTCTCTTCTCTTCTCTTCTCTTCTCTTCTCTTCTCTTCTCTTCTCTTCTCTTCTCTTCTCTTCTCTTCTCTTCTCTTCTTTTCTTTTCTTTTCTTTCTTTTTCTCCCAGAGTCACACAGCTAGGAAGTGTTAAGTGTCTGAGACCAGATTTGAGTTCAGGTCCTCCTGACTTCAGGGCTGCTGCTCTATCCATTGTACCACCTAACTGCCCCCAGCAGTAATTTTCTATACATTTTAGAGCTTTTCCAAATTTCAGCATATTCTGAGGGCCTGAATTTCCTCAGATCTCTGCAGTTCCTACAGTAGAATTGCAGACCTCATTTATTAGAACCGAGAAAGGGCAGAAAAAATGGTTCCAAAAAGGAGAGAATTGCAGACTGCTCTTCCCCTCCCCTCGCTCTGCGTGTTGAGGAGCTTCAGAATTCAGATGTTTTCCATCCCAGATAACCGCTGGCATTCAGAACCCTCCAGATCGCAGGCAGATAAAAGCCTGAAGAGGAAAACAAGATATTGTATCTCACCGCCGAGTGGCCCAAGCTGTGCGTGAAGGGGAGCTCTGGCCACCCAGACCGAAAGAATTCGATTTGGGGCGGGCCTTGGGCTCTGCCTTTCGGTCACGTGAAGAAACAAGGCCCGTTTCCTGGGAATGTTTTGTTTTTCATCATGAAATCCTAATTGAGTCTTGAAACAAAGTAATTGCAAGTTTTAGATATCTGTTCATTAACTGCATTGCTTTCTTAAATTGATTTCCCTTGGCGGGGAGTACTTGTTGCAAGTGGATGGGTTTTCCAATAACATCAGTGCTCTTCGGTAGAGCCCAGCACTGTGGATTGATCTGAGTGAAGCAGGATGAGGATATGTCAGGGGAAAAGAGCATTAAGAGACTTGTTTCAGGGCAGGAGACAGGCTAGAGAGGCCTTGCAAAACTACTGAGTAACAACAGCTGCATACGGTGTTTTTTTTTTTTTTGCTGAGGCAATTGGGATTAAGTGACTTGCCCAGGATCACACAGCTAGGAAGTGTTAAATGTCTGAAGCTAGTTTAGAACTCAGGTCCTCTTGACTTCAGGACTGCTGCACTGAATGCAATATTCTTTCTCCAGTATTTCCCATCTTGAGGGCGGAGCCTGCCTGCCTGTTTCCATTTTTGTACCCCCAGAACTAGGCGCTGACCGTACACAACACGCACAACTGATTCTTTTTGTTTCTGGCAGTTTTATGAAGGGTTCCCTTAGTTCCGAAGGCCTCTGGGGCTTTAGCTGAGGACCAGGGCCGTGCTGGTGAACGTTTAACCGTCGCTTCCGTAAGGGGCCGATTCATGCTATTAACATTTCCGTCCTCACTTTCTGAAGTCTAGACACTTGCCAGAACAATCGCTCAAGCCCTGATGTATGGATCCCCAGTCCCCCAAGTGTAAATGCTCATCCTGAACATCAAACAGTCAAACCAATGGGGTCCCAGTGGGAGCTGGCCCCCACGTCTCCCCACGCAAGGCTGAGGGCCATCTCCAAGGGAATTTAGTAGGAAATAGGCCGGGATGCCCCGCTTCTAGTGGAGGAAATGGCTCTGCCCTTTTGTATCCTGGCTGGGAGCGACAGTTCCTCGTTAGGCAAGAGCCCCAGCTTTGGGCTTCTGTCTGGTGAGTCAGGAAGCAATTGTGGGAAAGGGGATGAGGGTCTTCACTGCTCTTCTTTGAGCACGAGAGGCTTGCGGCACCCCGAAGCATTTTCAGAGGCCACAGAAACACGACGGAGCCGCCCGGAGACCAGAGCGATGGCAGGCTTGGGCGAGCCCTCACTGAAGGCCTCTTTTCGGGGATTTCTTGACTGGAAATGACCAGAAGTCGTGGTTGATCAGATGAAGTAGCTACTCTTGAGTGACCCAAATCCCAAGGACGGTTCAACAGCCTGAGCTTATAAGAACATTTGTGTCTGGTCCCAGCAACATCCTGGCCAGTGGCCAATTTCTTCTCGTCCCCCGGTTTCTGCATGTTGGCTCCCCCACTGGATGGTTTTTGAGGGGCCAGACTTTGTTTCTGTCTTTCTTTGACTCCCTTGCTCTTAGCGCAGGGCCTGATGTTTAGTAAGCACTTAACAGAAGTCAGGTCCTTGCTTTGTTGTGGTGGTGGTTGTTATTCAGTTGATTGGTCTGGTCTGCCTCTTCCTGACCCCATTTGGGGTTTTCTTGGCAAAGATACTGGAAACTGAGGCAAGCAGGGGGAAGTGACTTGTTTGGGATCACACAGCTAAGAAGTATCTAAGGCATTGAGGTCAGGAAGACCCGAGTTCAACTCTTGCCTCATTTGTCCCCTCATTTTTTTTTGACTTTCATCTTCTGAAGCTTAACACAGATGCCGCCATCTCCGAGGGGAGGCCTTCCCTGAGGTTCCTGGGCCATCTTGAATTTGTGTCTGTTTACCGACCGCTAGAGGCTTGGGATCAGGGAGACCTGACCTCAGATGCTTACATGCTATATGACTCTGGGCAAGTCCTTTAAATCTCTCAGCTTCAGTTGCCTTATCTATAAAATGGGAGTTGTTGGGAGGCTCTTTGCAAACACTGAAGTGCTGTGTTAACAAATCCTAGCTATTATTGTCATCATTAGGGCCGGCTCGCCGCCGCTGCTCGTTGTCACATGTGTTCCATGTCTCAAGCTGCCGTAAGGGGAGCAGCAAAGCTAGGGTAGAGATCTAGATCCTCTGCCCGGCCCTTCGCTCTTTGTCCCGCTGCCGGGGCTGGTAGAGAACTAGAGGCAGATGGGAGGCCCAATGCCCAGAGCACTGGACGTGGAATCATGGAGATCAGAGTTCACTCATCTTAGCCTCAGTTTCCTTATCTGTAGAGTAGGGGTTATAATAGCACCTCCTCAAAAAGTTGTGAAGATAAAATGATGACACAGTATTTGTAAAGTGCTTTGCAAATATCCTAAAAGCTGTGGTGGGGGAAAGATGAAGCATAGGAATTTATTAATCTCTATGTTCTAAGTGGTCAACAAACTCAGGAGATCTTGTCCTTTGCCTGCCACAGAACTTTGTTAGTATTAGCCATTATCCAACTCCCTCCTTCTCTTCCTCTCTTCTTCTTCCTCTTTCTTCTCTTCTTCCTTCTGCTCTTCCCTTTCCCCCTTCCCCCCTTTTTCCTTTCTTCCTCCTCATCTTTCCCTCCCCTTACTCCTCCTATTTCTGCTCCTTCTCTTTCTTTTCTTCTCCTTTTCTCTTTCCCCTTTCCCCTTCTCTTCCTTTCTTCCTCCTCCTCTTCTTCCTCCTTTTCTTCCTTTTGTTCCTTCTCTTCTTCTTCCTTTCTTCCTTTTGTTCCTTCTCTTCTTCTCTTTCCCCTTTATCTCTTCTTCCTTTCCTCCTCCTCTTCCTCCTCCTCTTCCTTCTGCTCTTCCCTTTTCCCTTCCCCTCTTTTTCCTTTCCTCTTCCTCCTCATCTTGCCCTTCCCTTATTCCTCCCATTTCTTTCTTCTCTTCCATTTCTTCCTTCTCTTTCCCCCTTTCCCTCCTCTTCCTTTCCTCGTCCTCCTTTTCCTCCCTTCCTTCTCCCATCCCCTCCCCTTCCTCTCTTCCTCCTCCTCTGGAATCTGGAGGGACAGGAGCAGATAGGATATGGAGAATTTGGTGAATCTGGAAAAATCAACAGACAGAGTTGGGTATGTCTTACAAGACCAGGGAGCAACAAAGAAAAGGCCCAGTTACCATAAGCTCAGGAGAGGTGGGTGCTGCAGTATCCCCTGCCTGGAGCAGTGCCTCAGTGGGATCCCAGGGAACAGGTCACCCAATCCCAGAAGGCTGCAGTAAAGGGACAGCAGAGCTGGGGATGCCCCCAGAGCCGGGGTGAAGAAGGACCGCATTGGCCACATCTGCCCGTATCTGGGGCGGTTCCCTGGAAGCTTTGCCAGAATTGTCACAGGACAGTACCGTGGACTTTACCGGCAAGTTACCGGAAAGCTTTTTTCGCTAGAATAATAGTAATCATAATAACATAATGGTGATGGTGACCATGGTGATTGCTGGTTTCTTTTCCGGTCAGATAGATTTCCGAATACTTTTGTTCACATGTTCATTTGTTCAGACTCTTCTAAGACAGAGACTTTGGGTATTATTGTCCCCAGTTAACATACAAAGAAACTGAGGTTAAGCTGATGACCCGTCTAAGGTTGCAGAGTCAGTGACAGCACAGGGACTAGAAGTTTAAGGTCGTCTAGTCCCGTTGCTCAGTTTCCAAATGAGGAAACTGAAGTTGAGAGAAGCTGCATCTTGGCCGTGGTAACCAGGGGAGTGCTGGAGGGGGGCACTGGCCTTCCTGGGGAGGAGCGTCCCCACCTCTCCAAGTGCACGGCACGGACACGGGGAGCTCGGGGCTCCGTAATCTTGGAAGAGAACACAGCCTCTGGCCCCGGCACAGAACAGCGTTTCCAAAGAAAACCATCTTTCCTCTTGAACTTCTGACTTGAGGGCCGGATCCCACCTTTTCTCCAGTGCCCCTCACCTCACATCACGTGAGCTCCGCCACTGACATCTGTCAGCTCTATTAATAGCTTGTTTTTGAGCGATTTCTGCTGGCAGAGGACTGTTTATTTTTGATTCCGAGTAAATTGGAGCCCATTGAAAACAAAATGTTAAGAGCTGGTCAGAGGCACAGCTTGTTCCAAGCCCGTAAGTCCCTTTAGCCAGAAGACTGTGGGAAACAAGGAAAACACGGGCTGCTTATGAGCCGCGTCCTTCAGCCACCCCCAGCCTCCTCCCCGTACACGTGGGCACCGGCAACACGCAGCGACATGTGAAAGTCATGTTTGCTCACTTACACACAGACACACACACACACAGACACACACACGCGCACACAGAGACACACACACACACAAACACACATACACACACACACACACACACGCTCTTCACACTTTGGTGTCCAGGGCTACAGTCTCAGACACATAGATGTTTTCTTAATCTGTGTTGCCAACTGACTTTGGGGTGAGGGGGAGGAATTAGAATTCAAGAACGATGTTTTAGTCATTTGAAATTTAAAGCACAGCAAAGAAAAGGTTTTTTAAAAATAAAGATACTCAAAAGACAACTGTAAACAAAAGACAAAAATATCCTGGAACACAGCTAATAGTACAAAGCCATCGAGCCTGTGGGCCTGTCTGAGCCGTCCAAGCAGAAAGCATTTAGGGAGGGTCTGGAGCTTGGGCCGACCTCTGCCCTCGGCATGTGGAGGAAGGCAGAAATGGAAGCGTCTCTGCACTCAGGCAGCTTCTTTTTTAAGGAAGGGAACATCACCACTCTACCCCCCCTCCCACCACTACTACTATTACTTTTATTGCTACTGTTATTGTTACTACTACTGCTACTATGATAACATTACTACTATTACTACTACTGCTACTACTACTGTTACTGTTGCTACTCCTGTTACTGTTACTACTACTGCTACTATAGTAACAACTACTACTATTACTACTTCTACTACTGTTACTGTTACTATTGCTATTACTATTACTACTACTACTACTGCTGCTGCTGCTATTACTACTCCTACTGTTACTATTACTACTACTACTTCTATTACGGTTACTACTACTACTCTTGCTACCACTAATACTAATTACTAGTACTACTGTTATTAGTACTACAACTACTGTTACTACTACTTCTACTACGGTTACTGTTATTACTACTACTAGTACTACTGTTACTACTACTATTGCTGCTACTACTACTACTACTGTTACTACTATTACTACTACTATTGCTACCACTAATACTAATTACATATACTACTAATGGTATTTGCTGCTACTACTATTGTTACTACTGGTATTAATACCACTGGTACTAACACTACTATTAGTACTACTATACTCGTACTACCACTACCAGTACTAGTATTATTACTAGTCGCCACTAGTAGTTACTGCTCTTGCTACCACTGCTAGTGTCGCTATTCCAACAGCTCCTGGCAGTGGCAGTCCTACTATTTCTAACATTTCTGTAGTGCTTATTATGTGCCAGACACTGTGCTCCTCACTCTATAATCACCGTCTCATTGGATGCTCCCCACAGCACTGGAGGGAGATCCTAGATTCTATTACACGGAAAAGTCCTTATAGCAGAATTCCCCCCGTAAAGAGAAGCCGGCTCTTTTCTCTGGGCACTGAGCACGGCCCTCCCACTTCCCCCCTTGTGAGGCACCGCCACTCATTTTTCTGGGAACCTCCGTAACCCAGGGTCGCTTTCCTTATCTGATTCAGCCCAGCCTGCCCCGACCTTCGGGTGTCTGTCTGAGGAGGTGCGTGGGAGCTCAGGTGTCCCTGCATCGACCAGGAGTCTTGCTGGAGAGCTCGGTGGCACGTGGGGGGCCGGATCTGGAGGCCCCAAAATATTTGTTGCCAACCTGGTCCTCTTGCTCTGGGGTCCTGGCGCCCCCCTGGGTTGCAGCCTTCCTTAGTCGCCCCAGGCCTGCTTCCCAGTACTTGGTTGGGTTTGAAGCTTCTGACGAAAGATCCCCTGATAAAGGCCCTACTGGTCCCCCCGATTGTCTGGGAGGACAATTCCCAGCCCCACGACTGCGGGTCCCAGTGAGACAGACCCACCCTGTCTCCGGGGGAGCCCACCCTGCTCGGGTGCTGGTCCTGTGACCGCGCCTTCACCCACGCCCCAGAGTCCCGCCTCCGCAGCCCTGTCAGAGCAGGTGTTGTCCCATCACCTCACAAGGAAGCACCAGGTGCCCTCCCAGCCAGGACGACTTTCAGAGTCACCTGTTTTAGTGTAATTCACTCATCAAGCCTGGCCATCCCTCTGGCTAAAGACCCGGCAGGAGACAGTGCCCCCTGCAGGACAACAGGGTAGGGGCAGCAGGGGCTGGGGAGGAGACAAGAGAAGGGAACGGGGTCTTCAGAGCAAAGGCAGGGACTGCCTGGGATTTCTGGGGAAACGGCTCTGCAGAGAGACTGGTACAGATCCTTAAAAGGGAACAGAGAATGCAGAGTCCGCCCGGCTTTGTTGAGAGCAGGTTTGTGTCGGGCTGACCCTGTTTCCTTTTTTGTCGAGGTTACGCAGCTGGGAGATGGAGGAAGGCCGGGGATGGAGTTTGGGTCTTAGGGTCTGACAGAGCCTCTCGTGGTGTCCCCATGGAGAAATGGAGGGGCGAGGGCCCTGGCAGCTCAGTGAGAATGATGTGACACTGTTATATGGCGGGACTCGGAGGGTTCCTTGTTATCAGATCAGATTCAGGGTGGCCCAAGCCCTCCGTTGTGGAGCGCCTTGGGGAGCTGGGCCTAGTCCTGGACTGTTATTGTTATTTTTATCAATGATTTGGGTGAAGGAGGAGACAATTTGCTCACCGAATGTGTGGCTGACAAACAGCTAGAAACAAGAGCCGTCACCCTGGGTCGTGGAGTCAGGGGGCCAGAAAGATCTCGACGGGTCAGGGCAGTCCCTGGATCTCAGGAGTGAGATGCAGTTGAGGTAAATGGCATATTGGGCTGAAAAACTCAGCTTTTCGAGTACGACATCGGAGAGCTGTGATGGGCCATTTGGCCGAAAAAGCTCTGGGGGCCAGAAGGTTTAATGGACTCCGGGCTTTGCCAAAGTCACCAGTGTGGCTTCCCCGTGATCTCCAGTGGCGTTGGGAGGCGCCGTTTCTGGGAACAAGAAGGCGATTTTTCTGCTTGGCCTTGGTCAGACCTTATCTGGAGTCCAGTGTTCTGTTGTAGAGCCACAGGAGGACACTGATAAGCTGGCGACTGTGCAGAAGGGGAAGCCAAGTTGGGGAAGGGCCATAAGTCTGTGCCATATGAAGGAACCAGAGGCATTTAACCTAGATAAGAGAAGCCCGGGAGGGGATGGAGGAGCCATGAAGCCTGTCTTCAAACGTTTGAGCGATTGCTTCATTATGGAGGTAGAGGACGTGGGTGCGGAACGCCGCCTGGGACGTCGGGATTCTTGGCTACGTTGGCTAGTTTGGCTGCACTATTTTTGTCTTTAATTCTCTTGAAGGGCTTGTTCTCTGGGGGAGTTGGGGGAATGGTGGAAAATGGAGATGATGTAGAAATAAAATATATAACGGCAAAGTGTCTTATTGGAGGCTCCCTTCTTGGGCCTCTTTTAGCAGAGGCTGCCTTCTGGTGGTCAGGGGTGTTTCTATTCTGGAGGACGGGATGGCCTGGGGGGCCGATGAGGCGCCCCCAACTCTGAAATAATATGATCTGGATCCTGGCCCGTGCACGGAGAAGTCCCCTTTTAAAGTTTCTCTTGTCCACAGTCATCTTGTGTGTTGAAATTAAGCTCTCTTCCAAGTCTGTCCAGTTTTAATTCCTCCAGTTATGTTGGTTTCTTTCTTATGGGACCCTGAGACTAGTCCCTATTTGGCTTGTAATGAAGAATCATATAGAGGAGTTGCATAAGCTTCCCTCTCTGAGCAGGCTGTTAAACCCTCTGGTTCCTTGTCATTTCCAGCATCAGCTGGAACATCCTCCATCAGGCCTTCGAAGCCCTTCCCAGCATGGGCTCCTTCTTCCTTTCCATCCACTTCTGCCTCCTTCTTCCATAGTCCAGTGACCACGGCCTCCTTCCTTGTACACGACTCCATTTCCCATCTCCACGTGTTGGCCCGGACTGTCCCCCATGCCTGGAACCTCTGCCTTCTGACTCCCCAGCTTTCTTCAGGACAACTTTCCATGGAGGCCTCCCCTGGCTCCCCGCCAGCTCCCGGCGCCTTCTCTCTGAGGTCCCCTTCTGTCTGCCCCAGGGAATACCTTGTGTGTACTCAGCATTTTTGTGCTGGGCCCCCTTCCCGATTAGACCGTGACCTGCTTGAGGGGAGCGGTTCTCTTGGCTTTCCTCATCCCTAGCTCTTAGCACAGTGCCTGGCATATAGTATGCGCTCAATAAATGCTTGACTGTCACAGAATTTTAAAGAAGGAAGCAATGTTTGCAGCCTCATTACATGTTACTCTCCTTAATATATTCTCTAGAGTAGGAAGGCTGGCTTGCTCGGTGGGTAGAGCACTGGGCCTGGAGTCAGAAGATCTGAGTTTAAGTCTGGCCTTAGAGAATTACTAGCTAGTAACTTCACCTCAGTCTGCCTCAGTTTTTTCACCTACAAAATAGGGATAACGGCACCTACTTCCCAGGATTATAGTGAGATAGTATTTGTGAAGTACTTAGCACAGCGCCCGGCACATAGTAGGTGCTCGATAAATGTTTATTTTTTTTTCTCTTTCTTCCAAACCAGCCAAAATGGTTGGCTACTTCCTGGCAATTCCCATCCAGTCCATTTCCCATCTCCATGCGTTTGTCCTGGCTGTCCCTGATCCCTGGAGTATATTTCCTCCTCATGTCTATCTCTTAGAACCCTCAGGTCCTCCGAGGCAAGGTTGACATGCTGTTTTCTACACGAAGCCCTTCTTGATTCTGCCTTTTCCCCCTACACCCCCAAATACATCTATGTGTCTCCCCCAACTCAGAGCGATGGGTAGTCCGGGAGCTGATTTGCCTTTGTGTCTCCAGGGCCAGGGGAGTGTCTAATAAATGCTTATCGGTTATTCCGCTGATTATGTCTCCAGCATGTCCCCCTCAGGTCTTCAGTTCCCAGTGAGCCAGTGACACGACATCATGGCAGTCGTTTTGTTGTTCATTTGTTTCAATCATGTCCAACTCTTCATGACCCCATTTGGGGTTTTCTTAACATATTTACTGGGCTGCTTTGTCATTTCCTTTTCCAGCTCATTTTACAGATGAGGAAACTGAGGCAATCAGAATTAAGTGACTTGTTTAGGATCATATAATTACAAGTGTCTGAGGTCAAATTTGAACTCAGATCTTCCTCA
Source organism: Antechinus flavipes (assembly GCF_016432865.1). Taxonomy (NCBI): domain Eukaryota; kingdom Metazoa; phylum Chordata; class Mammalia; order Dasyuromorphia; family Dasyuridae; genus Antechinus; species Antechinus flavipes. The sequence goes on from NC_067398.1 coordinate 9,685,638, forward strand.
CTCCAGGCCCAGCCCTCTTTCCACTGCACTGCCCGGCCACCATCCGAGCTGGCAATATTGTTGGTTGACAACTAATCCAGTCTGTTGTAGTAGATTTTACTGGTGAAGGCAGCTAGAAAGCAAATCGATATTAAGCTTTACCACTTTTCCTGACTTGACTTTTCTGACCCTCTCTGGCTCCTAAATCTCTTCACTCTCTGCTTTTTAAGCCTGGGTCCCCTCCCCGCCCCCACAGTGCAGCCGTTCAAGTCCACTCGGCCTTCTTCCTACAGTCGGCCTGTAGCCTTTCTTTGGGGCTGGTCGGCCACGTGTTGTTTTCTCCCTTCTTCCCTTTGCAGTCTCTTTTTTTCTTTCACGAATCAGCTCAAGCGCCACACTCTGGGAGGCCTTTCCTGGCTCCCCCAGCAGCGAGCACCTTCCATCATGCAACTGATCTTGTATGTTAGCACAGGAAATAGATGCTTAATAAATATTTCTTGGTTTACTTACTTATATATTTGCTTCCCTCCCAAAATGTGAGCTCCTTGAGGGCAGGGATTATTTCATGTTTGCCTTTGTATCCCCAATGAGTTACACACATATACTTAATCTACATGCTTGATGGATACTTTTTCAGTGACTGATCGACCCGACTTGAAAGGCTAATGGCTGTCTACATGAAATAATGCTGTATCAGTACACCGTGACAGCTTTCATTGGGATGAGCCCCAGCCCTGTGTGACGCTCAGACTTTAATAGCCAGGGGGTGCACAGCAGCTGATGGATAGCAGATACACATGAAATGATCAAACTGTACAATTTCAAGTGGGTGGGACCTTAGAGATCATCAAGTCCCGCCCTCTTCATTTTTACATTTCATAATATTTGTATCTAGGTGAGAGAAATCACTCTTTAACTTTAGGTCAACAGAAATCAGTAGAAGAACCTCCTGAAATACATTTATAGAAAATGGAGGGGGGAAGAGAAGAGAGGATCCATAACTGGCTAAAAAACAATCACTCTTATAAATTAACCTTATAAATAGCTGAACAGATGATGAAAAATTATTATAATTATTTGTTCCAGGGCTGTCTGTCAGATTTTATCCAGAAGGAAATTTCGCATTTCCATGGGAACCTTCCCCTTTCTGGTTGAAACCCCACAATTTCCCAATTATATTAGAGATACTACTGGAACCATTGCTCACATTATTTCCTGTTCATGCACTCTCCCTGGACTATTAGCTGTTTCCCACACTTGATATTCCATCCTTCTGCCTCTGGGCGTTTGCACAGATGATCCATCTTCCCAGAAGGGGTTGCTTTGTTTTTCCCTGCTCCTCAAAATCCTAATCTCTTCAGTCACATCTCTGGCACCATCTCCCTCCTTCAGTTTTTATCTCTTTCCCCTCGATTTACCTTTGTTGGTGTTCCCTCTCTTTCTCAAACGTGCTATAAACTTAATAAAAGTGTGGGGAATTAAATCATATCCCAAGGTTTTTTCCTTCTTGATCTGTCCTCTAAATCCATCTTTGATCTGCACTATTACCTACTTTTTCCAGTTGAATTATTTGATGAGCTTCCCCTGCCCCCGTGTCCCCTCTGCCATTTGTTGTTCTATCCATCTGATTTTTTTTGGCTAATTTCATTTCTCCATTTAATTTTCTGAATAATTCTGCTATCCATTTAACTTGATCTTTTGATATTTCATGCGTTATAATTAATGTGATTGCTCACCCTGCTTGAGTTGGTCGGTCTTTATATGTTTAATTTGCTTCTCTTAGTACAGAGCATTTTTACAGTGTGTTGATTTCTTCAGTTTGTTCAACATCTTTTTGGAGAAGCTTTAGTTTTCGTGTTTCTTTTTCATCGTTTCTGATCTTCATTGTGTGCACGACCCAAAAGGTCTCCACGGCTTTTTCAGCTGAAGAGATCCTTGTTTTCTTTGCAGTCCATCTTGCTCTATTGTCATTAGATTAAGATTTTCATGTTATTGCTGTAGCTCCAAATGGATTTCCAAGTAACTTCATATAGAAGAAAAGTCTTTGAAATACAATTTTAAAAAATTCCTTGATACCCTAATGGGAAACAACAAATAGAGATACTAGGCAGAAGAATTGAGTGAAAGAAAAATAGGCAGGACATTTTTTTTCTCATTTTTTAAATAGTAGTTTTAGACCTGAGAAGTTAGACAAAATAATTTTAAAAATAAAATCACAGTTTGAAGTTCAGATTTAAATTTAATTAAATTTCAAGGCAGTCTGTGCAGGAGAAAGAACACCGACTCTCCTGAGAAGCTGAATTTAAATAACGCTTCTGACATTTAGTACTTATGTGACCTCAGGAAGGTCATTTCCCCTCTCTGAGCCTCAGTTTCCTCATCGGTGCTATGAGGGAGTTGGATTAGAGAGCCTTTGAGGTTTCCCTCACCCCTCAGTTCTATATCTATGGTCCTAGAATTATGGATCTCAGAACTGGAAAGGCCCCTGGCCACTGTATCCAAGAATGGATGACCTTGAAAGCATCCCAAACAAACAGACTTCTGGTCTCTGGTGGAAGACTCCAGGCGTGAGAGACCCCTTCCTTCATATCGAGGTAATATCTAGCAATCAAGGAGAAAGTAAATACATGTTGGGTAAACCCCTGGTAGGAGCTTCTTGGGGAACACATGGACAATAAATAGATAAATAGATACAGATAGATAAATGGATGGGTGGGTTTTTGGCTTCAGTTCTGGGAAGATGGCAGAGTGAAGCAATCACAAGGGTCAAACCTCGATTGATGAGATCATCTGAATGGGGAAGTAAAATCCCATCAGTTTTTGGCTGCCCCCTCACTTTTTTTCCCTGGCTTCTAATCCGTTAAACCCCAAGCCTCCCCTTCCCCCAAACTTGCATTATTCTCCCAAGATGATGATGGTTCTTCTCAGGGATAGTTTTTCGGTTTTCTGTTCTTTATGGAAAGAATCCTTTGGATAGCTATATTCCACACCCCCATCTCTCAGATCTAGAAGGGTCCACACCCCCATCTCTCAGATCTAGAAAGGTCCGCACCCCCATCTCTCAGATCTAGAAGGGGCTTTGGTTCCTCTCCTGCACAGCTCCAACCTGACAGAGGATCTCCTTCCAACCCCTCTGTGATATTTGTCCTATAGCAATGCAGCCAAGGGCTTGGGGGAAAGAGCATCTGCTTTGGAGTACTGGGTTCAGATCCCAAGTGCTGCCCTTGCCTAGCTGTGTGACCTCAGGAATATTCCTTAACCTTTCTATACCCAGTTTCCTCATTGTTAAAATATAAATAGTAATACATTACTGTTTGCCTCTCTTGTGAGGATGAAATGGAATGATGCAAATAAATTTCGCATTTCCATGGGAAATTAGATATATCATTTATGTATCATTTTATATTTATATATTTACACATAGCAAAATTATCTGTGTTGTGTGGTGGAAAAGGGGAACAAATGACAGGAGGGACCAAAGTATTTTATTCCAAGGATTTGAAAGCAACTGATCCAAAGGTCAAAGAAAAGCATAAATTACGGGTCTGGAATATGGTGAGATTCTTGAAAGAATAGACCTAAAGTCAAAGCAGGATAAAGTGAAGAGGGGAAGGGGGGATGGACGGGGATTACAGAACAAGGGCAGTAAATTATAGAACCACAGGTTTGAGAAGCTGAGTGGAGGACCCTTAGTGGCCATGGAGGCCGACCTCTCCACTCTAACATCCAAAGGTGGCTGTTCTCATAGGTGAGAGGTTTCCTCCAAGCCTTAAACCCCTGGGATTCTTTTAGGGTGTCAGGGAGCTAGCTGGCTGTTCCCCGACCCATCTGAAGGCCTCCATGCTGTGGGTTCGGACACTCCTTTCTGTTTTCCTGGTTTTCTTGATTGTTATCCCCAAAATGGGATAGAACCGTATTTTGAAGTGATTTTATCTGATCATCTTCCCTCTGTTACACGGAGTACAAAGAGAACATTTACTTTTTCAGTGCTTTAATTGACTTATATTTGAGATTTATATTTGTTGTTGCTTATTATATTCTGCATTATGTGTGCTTTGGGTGAAGTCTTTGTGATCTCAACACTGATAGGTTTTTACTTAGCCTTGGAAACTGAACGACTATCCAATGAAAATGCTTCTCTCAGACTTCCCATTCTCTCTCTACTCAGGAAGTTCTCTCATGTTGGTTCCTTGAGCATCAGTTTAATTCAACCAATGTTTCTAAAATAGTTAATATATGCTGGGCGCTGAAACAAAGCAGTCCTGCCCTCAAGGATCTTACTTTCTACTGGGGAAGTGTACTTGGGTATTTGACAATAGAAAATATATGCAAGAGGGAGAAAGAACTGACAAATGGAGAGAGATGGAGGGACAATCCAGAGAAGCTTCTTGGAGGAGGTGACCCCCAGCTGGGAGATGGCTGTGAGTGGGGATGCTGTTGCAGATGGGAGGAGAACCTGGGCAGAGGTACAGAGACGGCAGGTCAAATGTCACGTTGCTCATTTTGCCAGGAATGGAACACGGATGGACAGCGGTTGGGAATCCGGTTGGGAACCATGTTCTGACATGGGTATAAGGGAAATGTCCTGGAAAACTGATACAGATTTGTATGGGAAGCATGAAAAGTGAAGGGGCAGAAGAAGAAACCGAGGCAGGCAGGGGCTGGTGCTCTGCTCCCTGGCTCTTCAGTGCCTTTGGTCACCTCGATGCCCAGGTCTGGGCCCGGCACTTGGTCCGCCTGCCCCCCAGCTAGCTGCCCGCAGGATGAGTCACAGGCCACACAGAAGAAAGCTCTGTGTGTTCAGTCGTGGAGATGGGGTTTGGGAGTCTCTGAGAGCATATTGCTGCTCTCTCAGTGGGAGCGATCCGGGACTTCGGGGGGAGGCGTGGGCTCCCCCTCGCCTGAGACCTTGAAACACTGACCACACAAAACCTAGGTCAGGGGCACGCGGCGAGAGTCTTTGTTGGGGTGGGGGACACAGCCTTGGAGGTCCCCGGGCTGCTCTCAGATTCTGTGACCTGAAACTCAGCCAGATTCTATGGGGAAAGTTTCTGAGCTTGATCAGACAGGAGATCTGATGTCCCCTCGCAGCTTCCATTGTAACCAGCAATCCCTGCCTCTCACCAGCTTTGCTGTCCCAAGACCACCTGCTGCCCGGGCCCTCGGCCTCCCACCTGGAGGGCCACAGGAGCCTGGGAGCCGCCTCCGGGCCTTGGGTTCCCCAGTGATCCCGCATTCTGCCCTAGACTAATCTTCCTTAAACCCTCTTTCCTGTTGCTCGGGACAGAATCAACCTCTGGCTGGCTTTCAAGGACATTTACAACCTGGCACCCCCCCAGCCCTGTGTCTCTAATGGAGGCAGCTTCCTCTTCACCATAACCTTGGGCCTCTGCCATGGCCTTCTCCTTTTCTGGGGTGGCCAGGCCCCCCTCAGAGGGGGGCCTGGGGGTCTGTTGTCCCCCCATGGCTATCCAGGTTTTCCTCCTCAGTGTCACCTCCTGAAAACTCCCACCCATTGTGAGGAGGGAGGTTTCCTTGTTTGCACTGGGCCCCCAAGGCCTAGCTCAGGGCCCAGCAGCCCGGAAGCAGTAAAGAAATACTTGTGGATTGAACATTTCTCCCACCTCCCAGCCTCCCCAGCCAGGTCCCAATTCCCAGTACCTAGCACACAGTAGGTATTTCATGAAGACCAGCTGGTTGGTTTGATTTCCTGGCTCTTCGCATAGAGCTTGGCACATAGTATGTACTTCATAAATGTTGCTGTTGGATTCACCCCTTTCTCAATAGAATATCAGTTTCTTGAAGGCAGAACTGTCTCACTTTAATTTTTATTTCAATCTGGGACATAGTAGGATTTCATTGATTCATTCAGAGCCAGGGCCAGTGGGGTCCTCCAGCTCTTAGGCTTCCCTTTCCAAAGGACTGGGCCTTTTTCTCTACTTCCTTCCCTTTCTCTTTCCCTTTCTCCTCTTTTCTTGCCTTCCCTTCCCTCTATCCCTCTGCCCTTTTCTCCCTCCTTCCTTTCTTCCTTTCCTCCTGCTTGGCTTCTCTTCCCTTCCTCCCTGTCCCTTTTCTCTCTCCTCGTCTTCCTCCTTTCTTCCTTCTATCCCTTCTTTCCTTCCTTCCTTCTTCCTTTCCCTCTCTCCTTCTCTGCATTTCTCCTTGTCCCTGGTTCTGAAGGCCCAGGACTTGGTGACACTTACTGTCACAGAACAAGGGAGTCAGTCAGAAGCAGAGCTGTGGGAGAGGTCTCGCTGCATTAAACGCAGACTTGATTCATACCTTTGGGGGGAAAAGAAAAGAAATGTGTCAATTAAGCTGCTTAATTCACATTTAATGTAGGTCATTGCCGTTTTTGCTCGCTTCTGTCTGCGTACACCTGCACTTCTGCTGAAAAGCTTGCTCCATAAATTAAGCTTAATTAATGGAAATGAGGGAGAGAACTACTGTACTGACAAGTCTTGGGAGACGCTACTTCCTGCCTGCCTGCCTTCTCCCAAGCCCAGTCGTCGCTCAGGAGTCCTGCCCGGTGCCTGGTGTGCTTCTGACGTGGGGGTCATCTTCCGGGGGGCCGCTGTTGGGCATCTGGGGAGATGCTGCCGTGGCAAGCCTGTTTCCAGCAACGCGGGGCAGAGACGTGGCCCGGCCCTCTCCCGGCTGCACAGCTGCGGCCAGCCCGCTCCCCTGCTGATGCCAGGAGGGCCTTGGTGACGTAAAAGAACCGAGAGCCGATGTCCCGCAGATCGGCGGGTCCAGAGCAGATTGGAATCTTTGCGCTGACCTGCTTTTATCCTGCTTTTAAAAAGCCAGCTTTGTGCTTCCGCTGCCCGTGTCATGTTGTTGTAGTTGGGCGCCTGATTAAATCAGAGAGACAGAAGACAACAGGAGGACATTTTGTCTTTCAAGGGAAAAGCTGTTTCCAGACAGGAGGATGAATGATTCTGGGTGGCCAGGGAAAGCTGCGATGGAGAGAGCCCTGCCTGGGAGTGAGCAGGTGGTGCCCTTCTCTCTGTGTGGCCCAGGAAAAGGGTCTGCACTTCTTAATGGGTACAGTGAGGCAGGCTGCCCCTGGGGTCCCTTCCCACTCGCAGCCATGGTTCCGTGTCTGGCAAATGGTAGGAGTGAGAGCAAGGAGGCCTTTGCTGTTCTTTGTTAGGTTACCCCTGTTGGGTGCCCAGACCCCTTTGGGGATCAGGGAAACACAGTGAGCCCCTGAACAGAATGATGTTTATTAGCTCTACTCATTGTTGAAGATAATGCTAAATTTCAGATAGTGTTCTCAAGATAAAAATGTCATGTTTCCAATCTGTGGGACTGGTCCTCCTGAAAGCTATTTACAGATTCCCTGGGGAGTTCTATACTTGAATTCTTGCTAAAAGTTAAGGAACTCTTACTAATGATGGTTATTTGTTTTTCTTTTTCTGAGGCAATTGGGGTTAAGTGACTTGCCCAGGGCCACACAGCTGGGATGTATTAAGTGTCTGAGACCAGATCTGAACTCAGGTCCTCCTGACTTCAGGGCTGTGCCCCCTAGCTGCCCCTCACTAATGACGGTTTTGAGATGGATGGGTTGCCTTCGTTCATCTTGGAATTTAGTTCAGCTCAGTAAATATTAGGTACCTACTCTGCAAGAAACTTAGCTCTGGTGATTGAAAAGTATCACTGGTTTTCAAGTAAGATGGGGAAACTAACAACTGTGTTACTGAGTGGTTGCAGAGCGAAAAACAAGCAATATCGCAAGTACAGAGCATTTTAATGTCCTATAAGGAGGAATTAAAAGCCAGTCTTTTCCAAGCAGATGATGGTGGGAGTTCAGATGGCCAATGGCAAGAGAAGGACACTTCTAAGTCACTGGCAGGAAGAAATGTACCCCCTAAACCCACTGGATGTCTTCCTGCCAGATTTCTTAAGCAAACCAGGAATAATGAAAGAAGTTGAAAGTTTATTTAAAAGGGAAGCAACATGGTCCATGAGCCCAGAAGAGCATGCTACTTAGAGGGGAGTCATAGATGAGGGCTTCCATTTATTGTATATGGTCCCAGAGGACAAAGCAAAGGAACAGCTGATACTGTCCCTGAGTGTCGCTCCCCCCATTTCAGAAGCATCACAGGAGAGACTGGAGAACTCCATGATAATATTGAAGGGATTCTAGACTAGAAAGGGGTTGGGCTAGGTGCCTTTGTTCCATGCTTTCATGACATTTGAAAATGCAGAAGACTTTTTAAAAAAGAATTTTCAGGGGGAAAACTGTGGTTTTTCAGAAGAGTTTTTGAAAAAGAATAGTTGGGTCGGAGAACTTTAGGAATAAATTTGCAGAAGGATTTGTATTTTTAAATAAAGATGAATAAGTTCTTTAAGTTATTTGTTACCCATGATAAATTATCTAAACATTATCTAACTGAAACATAACCTAAATAGTATTGGTCATATCTTTAGGCTTCCGGTGAATTCAATTCTGAGGGTAAGGATTCTAATAGATGAAATGGGGAGTCCTGGATTCTAGTCCAGATTTCCCTAGTTATTCACTGCATGCCCTTGGCTCTATTCTTTCTGTCATTTCTTCCACCAATCATCCTTTGTCATGGAGCATCCACAGGAGGGGCTGATTCTGCCCTGCAGGCTGTCCCCTTCTTTTTAAACTCAGGGTTTGGGGAAGATTGCCTACAGGAAAAGGGTTAAGAAGTGAAGAAGCCTGCCCCGGGGCCCCAAGAAAAGGGGAGGACTTGGATCTGGGTCTTCCTGCCTCCTGGCCTGCTCTCTATCCACCACATCACACAGCATCTGGATCTTAGAAGATGGGATTGGATTTCTGATTTCCCTCATTTGGGGGTCGGTCTCTGTTCTGGAGCTGAGTCCTAGAGAGCTGTTTAGTACACCGAGCTGGGAGTGGTTTGCCCAGGGCCACATAGCCCTAGCATCGGAGCAGTACTTGAACCCAGAGCTTCTTGGTTCCAAGGCAACTCTTTGACCTCTGTGCTTCTCTTCAGATGGTATTTTCCAACAAATTGCTGCAACCTCAGGGAATACGTCACCATCTCCTTAAGTGGCACAAGTTATCAGAAATTCCTCACATGTAAACATTTATCTTTAATTTTTTTCAAGTATATACAAGAAGTTTCTTTTAAATACACGAAGTCAAGGAAGTGCTAGGCCCACGTCGCTCCCTCTCTGCAGGGTGAGAGGGGAGGACCTGGTCCTTGTGGTGGCGCAGTCGGCTGATGTGTTGGTTTATTTTGATCAACTTTCTTCTTTGTTATAGGACATGGAGTGGAGGAATGAAGAATGTAATCAAATGCAGTTGATATAAAAATAAACATCATAAAACATTTATTTTTAAAAAGCGGAGGCAGGAAAAGTACCATAATCATGGAATAAACAAAGATGGCATTGCTGGCCACAGGTTTTGGGCATCTCAGCTTGAGAAAAGTGTAAGGAAAGAGTGAGGGAGGAGTTAGGGGGCTCCTTGGATGCCCTGCTGTCTGAGGGATCTCCAGGAGGCTCCAAGCTCTCTCTCATCCCTGTGACTAGAAGCAGGTCTTGCAGAGAGGAACTCCATTCCTGCAGAGCCCAGGACTCTGCACCCCTCCACGTCCCAGGCCTGCAAAGGGCTGCCTCCCCTCTGCTTCTGAGTGTGATGAGCCTCGTTGGCCTAGGCCAGAGAATCTGGGAAGGGAAGCTACTGGATCCACATGCTGGAGAAAGGGAGGCTTTCAGAGCTGGAGAGATATAAATGAATGGTGGTCTGTTTGCAGCCCCTTCATTTGATATATTTGGATGAGGCAAGTGAGGGTGAAGGCCTTGGACTCCTTACTGGTGTTCACTGGCAGGGCCAAAATTTGAACTCAGGTCCTCTGACTCCAGAATCCTGTCTTTTCCCCAGGAGTCCCCTGTAGTTGGGCTCAGAAGCAGAAGATCTGAGTTTGGGATGCTGCTTCCGATGCTCACTAGCTTTGTGACCCTGAGCAATCCTGTAACCCCTTGATGTGTGTTTGGGGTTGAGGGCACCTGCTACGGGCTTTGATTTTCATTAATGTGGGAAGATCTCAGGAAGCAGTGAAAGCTAAAGCCTGAGGGAGCTGGGGGAGCCCCCTTCTCTTTCTGAAGCTGTTTTTGCCTCCCTCCTCCTTGGTTCATCCCACTCTGACTGCTGCCTCATGGAAATCTCAGCACCATGGCAAATGCCCTCTGAGCCTCATCTGGGAGTCAGGAAGGTTTTTCTCTAAGTAGAAACCAGCATGTCTTCTTTTCCAATTTAATTAAACCTTTAATGAATATTTTAGCAAAAGTCCTATGTTTCATTATTGATGCTATTTGTGAGATCCACTGGTCATTAGCATAATTTATAAACTGTCAGACTAGAAGCAGGAATAATGTGATGGAGACTGCGAGACAGCATCTGCCAGCCCCTTTGAAAGCAAAGACACGAGGCTTTTGAAATGGGGATGAGATGGTGACATTGTGGGGTCATGTCTACTGGCCATTGGCTTGTGGCTAACCTAAGGTCATGACCAGTTTAGCCCTGTTTGGGGGGCTGGGTTGAAAGAGTGACTGTTTTCAGGAAAACCATATATCTTCAGGGAGAACTTTGCTTTTCTTCTGAGTTTGGATATTCAATTGTCCCTGCAGAAAAAATGGAGGAACAGGGAAGGTTGGCAATCTCTCTTGATGAGTACTGTGCCAAGAATACTATGGAAGAGAGAAGATGGAAACCGGACTTGGACCCTGCCTTCAGGAAGCTTGTGATTGTATTGGGGATCCAGAAACTGCACACAAATTAGAGAAACATGTATGATAGCATATTGATAAGGACAAAATGTTCAGCCCAAAATGTGTTGGATTTCTTTCTGGGCTCCGCCAAACGAGGGATCAGCATGGATATATCTTAAAATGAAAATCCTTTGATGATGATAGTGATGATGGCCACATTGCGCAGTAATAATAACCAAATGGTCTTTAAAGCTTTGCTCTCTTAGCCAGCTAGTTGGTTTTCAGGATCCTTCCCATGTGAGCAGTCCCTGAATTTATGCATCCAGCCCTCATTTCTTTTAAACTTTATTTCTCAACTCCAAATGTCTGAGATCCTTTAGGCAGTGCAGACTCAAAATCTCACAAACAGAACCCTTTTCCTCTTCATTTCCCACCTCAAGTCCCTCCCACCCCATCCTCTGCCTACTCCATTCCTTTTCTAAACTTTCCTATTTTTATCAAGGTTATGGCCTTTCTCCCAGTGATCCAAATTCACAATCTCATAATCATCCTGGATTCTTCATTCTCCATTTCATTCCATTATCCTTCTTGAGAGCAGGGGCTGCTGATTTATGATTCTGTATTTCTAGATTCTTATGCAGTGTATAGAGTATCTGGCATAAAGGGTGTTTATTACATGTTTGTTGATGAAAGATTCCAGAGAATTGTTGTCTCGAAAAACCCTTTAGCAAAAAAGTCAGCTTGAGTTTCTATTCTAGTCTTGAGACTCTTTTTATCCTAGTCATATTCCTCAGGGGTTCTCAGGGATAGTTATTGCTTCTTGCAGGCATTTAATGTTTTTTCAAGATTATCTTTTATCCCCTTTAGCATATGAAATTTAGATTTTTTTCATTAAATGCAGATTCTCCAGTGTCACTCCTTAAAAGAAATCCAATAACTGGTTTTAACTCTTTCATATTGACTTTTAAAATTCTGTTCTGTGAACCTATAGATTTCTTTCTATAGTTGAATGTTCTCGTTATCCTTTTATGTTTCTTTCCTTCATTCAGGATATCCTTAAGGGAACAAACATTAACAGTCCTGAGTTGTGCATCTCTTGCTTCTAGCCCAGAAGAGAAGGAACTGTTGCTGTCTTTCTATAATGCTGCTCCCCATAAATGCTGAAATGGATTTTGTGATGGTGCTACAATTCCAGAGTGAAGATTCTTGTTGGTTCAGGATTAGAGATCATGGATATTGTAGGGAGGATATTGGGGAAGGGGGGGTGGGATCAGAGGGTAGATCATCTTTGAATTTTCTCAAGAATTCCTGGTGGTCTCATAGACCTTACTCATAGGAAGAAGAAAGTAAACCTCTTCTCATGCTTCTACTTGCCACGTCCATTTTCACACCCAATGGAAACTTCAGACAATCACAGGCATTGTGTTGTCAGCTTATAATGAAGAAGCAGGTGAGATGCTGTGAAAAAGCACACTATTTTTACTTACTTCAATGAACAGATCCAATTTGCTGTGCCTTTCTTCCATATCACTTTTCTTTCCCAGTCATTCTTGGGAATGCAATTTTATGAGTGATTGATTAGTTCTTGTCAATATGCAGACAGCTTCCTTAAAGTGATGTTGGCACATTTCCAGAATGTTAGCCCACTAACGGCCTTTTCAGGGTAGATTTTCTTATTTAGGGATGAACTTTAAAGCCTGCTTGTTCACGTTAATGTCTTTGATATCTTTCTCTCTCTCTCTATCTCAGTTGCAAAGCTACAAAACTTTTCCCTTTCTTAGGAGCATCAATGTAGTCAAACAAAAATGGTTTAATGAGACCATGAAAAATGTATCTTTTTTACTCTGTCCTATCTTCTCAGAGATTTTTCTCTGCAAGTTGTATCACTCACTTTTCACCAATTTTTTCTCTAATCTAGGGGATCTTCTTTTTTCTATGTCTCAGTGTCCACATCTTCACAAGGGAAAACGATAGCTACAGACTAGCAAAAGTGCTTACAGTCATACTCAGGAGTTTTAATTTACACTATTTTCTGCTTATATACCTTACATGTCTCTCCATCATGGAACTCCTATGGAGTTTGTGAGGAAATGTGTCTCCGGCTTTGGGTTGGAATGTTTGTATCACCTGTTGTGCTGTGTCATCTCAGCAAATGCTTCTGCTAAAAGCTAATAAAATCTACAGGCCAGTTGTTAATGGGAAGTATGTCAGCAGGGCTTGCAAGCCACAGCCCTCCAGGGTTATTTCTAGAACTCTGAAAGTAGGATTAGTTAGCTCCCTTCAGGAGAGCCCAAACCAAGAGTTCAGATTCACTTTGGAGGAGTGAGCCCAGAGGAGGAAGAAGAAATGGAGGTACCAAGAGTATAAGCATTTGCTCAAGATCACATGCTCCAAAAGTAGCAGAGCTGGGATTTAAACTCAGGTCCTTTGTCTCCAAATCAAGTATTCTGTTTCTACAATATCCCCCCCCCCCAAATACTTCTTGAGCTTCTTTCTGAAAACCACTTTTCAAAGACAATTCATTTCACTTCTGCTGTTGTTTCTTTGTTTCAGTCGTCTCTTGATTCTTTCTTACCTCATCTGGGGTTTTCTTAGGAAAGATCCTGGAATGATTGGCTATTTGAGGAAACTGAAACAGAGTTAAGTGACTTGCCCAGGATAACAATTAGTAAGTATCTGAGGCTGGATTTGAACTTGGGAAGATGAGTCTTCCTGACTCCAGGCTCAGTATTATCTCCACAGTGTTATCTGACTTCCATGTCTGGACAGGTCTAATTCATCTGTTAACAAGCATTTGTTCCACATTTACCATGTGCCAGACATTGTGCTAAACCTTGGAAATACAAGTACAAGCAGAAAGACAGTTATTGCCTTCAAAGAGCTTATAGGAGGAGTAAGAATGTGTCAGCACTCATTTCTGAAAGTAGGATTTCATTTTTATAATCTTTTATCTAGAAATGCCCTTCAAACTGGTATATTCTTGTTGATAATGCCCTAGGCAAAACTGTAAAATTTGACTTTGAGGCTCTTAGCATTTATCTCTCTGCCATGCCATTTTCTTCAGTCTGATGTGGAAGGAACATGATAATTAGTGCAATATCTGCCTTTTTCTCCTTTCACCCTTCAAAAAGGACATCCTAGGATCAATATGTCCTAGGTGCTCATCACCAGGTTTTACCTGACCAAGTTCTCTATGACCATATGTGTACATGGGTATCCTTTGCATATTCTAACCAGCAGTAAAGCTGGTAAATAATTTTGAACTGAATACTCTGCCTAGGGATAAAGGGAGAATATTTCAGCTCCTAGCTACAAAGGATTTCATCTTCTGAGAATGTGGGAGGATGAAAGGGGGAAAAAAGTCTGAAGAGCTGAAAACCATACAACCAACCTCCTGCTAGTATGCTCTCCAAGGCATCAATACTGGAATTGTCTTAGGGGAAAAAAGAGAGACAAGTGGGTAGTGAAGAATGAATGAAATTCTGTCTGGTATGTGGAAGGCCCTGGTTGGAAGTAAGGAGACCTGAGCCAACAAATCTGCAGGACTTTATTTTGTGCCTCTTACCTACCAGGCCTGTGCTGGACAATAGAAATGTAAAAACAAAACAAAACAAAACAATTTGCTTCTGCCTTCAAGGAGCTTATGTTTTCCCAAAGGGGATGAGGATGAGTTTACTGTTAAATCAGTACAGATTCGAACCCTCTATCTGATGCTTACTAACTGCTTGTTGACTGCCTGATTGTGTAGCCTCTGTCATCACCCTGGCCTGTTTCTTTCATTGTAAGATGAGGACTCTGTCCTAGATCTGATGGCCTCTAAAGGCCCTGGACTCCTGTGATCCTAAGAAACAGATGAAATAAATGCACAGTTGTAGAGCAGAGTCCCCACTGCCTGTGGCTCTTGGGATCTTGGCTTTTTCTTCTGGGAAGAAGTCAGGTTCCAGTGGTTTCTAAGGGATAAAGCCCTTTCACATCCAATGATTCTACCTACTTTCCTTGATTTCTCTTCAAGCTCTATCAATGAATAGTGCACATTTAGGGAAAAGGGAAGTTCTCAGTCTGTGGCCTAGTGGGTACTGACTTTGATTTTGATTGCAGACCATTAGATTGGCAGTTACCTTGATTTCCTGTATCTGAAATGTTTGGAAAATGTCTTTGCCTTTCGGTTTTTACTGTTTGTTTTTGCCAACAAAATGGTGAGTTTAGCAGAGGCTAAGAGACAGGTAAAGATTCCCTATTCCTAAACGTGGGATGGTCCACAGATAGCTTTAGATGGGCTGTCTTTAACATAGTGTCCAAAGTAGAAGATATTTTATAGATGCTAGTGTATTGGCTGACTGATGTTGGGAGAGGGTTTTGGCTTCTTCAATGGACAACTGGAAGAAGGGCCAGGATTTTCCTGTCATAATGTCACTTTTCCCCAGCCACCTTCAGGAAACTGGAGCCAATAACCAAAAAGAGCAAAAGAGAGTACGGGCAAGAGAAAGTGTGGACAAGAATTATCTCCAGGTCTTTTGTCTGTCTATCTGGGTCTCCTTACTGCCATGATAAACCATGGCCATCTGCATTCTTCTGAACCACCACGGGTGACGTCCCTGGCAATGGGTTGAGTCTCCAGTGCTGCTGAAATGACATCATTAAGACACAAAGTCGGCAAGGGGCCTCAGGGTGGCTGCTTTTCTTAGAAGGTGTAATAAGGCTTTTGCACATTCAGAAAAACTTTGCTGCAGCCTCTTGGATTATAGGAGATTGCTTCAGGTGCCTTGGCTAATGAACTATACTTCTTGCCAAATTCATAACCCCCATCTAAGGCAATGATTAGGAGAAAAAAGTAATCTGGCTTCTGTGAGCCTGGAGGAAGGAGCATTTCCAGGGGAGATGGTTTGGCTGGCTCCTGGTGGGACACTTGTTCCTCCTTGGCTTTCCTCTGGTCACAACTGACCTTGACAACAAGGCTGGGGGTGGGGCAGGAGAAGACCACTGAGGATCCAGTCAAACTCATCTGTTTATTTTTGAAAGTTTTCTTACTTTGATGTCTGTATTGTGCCTGGAATTTGGCTAACAAAGCATCCTCCCAGAATCCTTTGCAGATTTATTTTGATAGATAGAGAAGAATAATATGTAGCTATCCTGTTATTTGATTAGAGGTACTTAGATCCTTTGAATTTCCTTGCCTAGCTTCCTTTGCCTGAATTGTGTAGTCAACTTTTGGGATGTATAGGAAAGCTCAGGTTTTAAACCAACCTTTGCCTGAATTATCAGAATTTCAAGTTAGTGGATTATAGTTTAAGGAAACAACATAATTTGCAAATCAGGAAAGCCAGTTAGAATGCTGACATCGGGACACCAGAACATTCTATCTTTCTAGATTTCCAGGACCTGTGTTACGGAGTGGGAAGAGTTCCAACTTTGGAGTCAGGGCTCTATGGGGAGATTCTGATTCTCATTTGCTGTCCCTAGGACTTCCATCATGTTACTTAATCCTTGTTGCCCATCAGCATCACATCCTCATGCATAAAATCGGGGGATTAGACAAGCTGGCCTTTCCAGGCCTCTTAAAGCTCCATCTAGAGGGACAGAGCAAAAGAGAAGTGAAAGAGGTGGACTTGGGTGTCCTAGCCCATGTGTCGGGGGCAAAGGGATGAGTCAAGAGGCTGAATTTTCATTCTGGGGATACAAGACAATGAAAGCCTGAACTTTACTGGCAACTGTGGAAATGGGAAAAAAAAAAAAAGGGAAGAGTCCCACTCAGGAGCCATTGGAAGGTCAGTAGGCTGACTGATGCTGCTAAGTGTTTATATGAAGGTTTATTCGTTCATTTTTCTTTCCCTGCCAACCCCCACTGCCTTGGGGTTTTTTCATTAAACTGGCTGCTAGTCAGCAAAACTTCTCATGTCACTCATTTTTCTTTTAGAAGAAAATCATGTGAGCCTTCCCTTGCTGTGTTGTCACTACGGCTGCCACTGTTAGACTAGGATTTCCCTGATGGCAGAATCACTGGCTTCCAAGATCACAGATATAGGCTAGGGAAGCCTTAGGGATAAGGAAACTGAAACCTAGAGAAGTTGATTTGCTGAAGGTCACCCAGGTGGGAGTCAGGGTCTGAGCCTTCATCCTTGGAGTCCAGACCCAGCACTCTGGGCATTACTGATGGCTGACTGGATGTGTTCTCAGTGTCCTGGAGTTGGGGCTCTGGGATAGGCTGGTTGGATGTGTTCTCAGTGACCTGGACTCAGGGCCCAGCGATCTAGGCTGGCTGGACATACTCTCCATGTCCTGGAGTTAGGATCCTGGCCTCTGAGTTCTGTCTTCAATCCCACTGCTCCGTGCCCATCCCACACCAGAAGATTGTTTTCAGTGACAGACTTACAGAGGAACAGGTTTCAAATTTTCCCTTTCTTCAATAAATACACATAAAGGACCTATAGTGTGCTAGGCACAGGGCAGCAGAGGCTTTGGGCTCTCCCCATGGCCTGAGCCAAGTCACTTCACCCCAGGGCCAGGTTTTCTCATGGGCATATGAAGAAATTGGATTTGTTGATCTCTCAGGTACTATCAAAATGGAAGTCCAGAGTTCTGTAATTCAATTCATTTCAGTTGACATTTATTGTCTGCTGCAGGCTAAGAATTCCCATCACCCCCTAAATATGAAGATGATTAGATCATCTCCAATTTTTCTATTGACCTGAAATGATATGAGTCAAGGTTCTTTTCCAACGATAATGCTCTAGTCCTTCCTGATTGATAGCTTTGCTCAGGGTTCCTGGAGTTATTCAATTTGTACATTTTTCTATTTCTTATGCTCATTCATCATTTTTTAAAAATGAAACTAATTGTATCGCCATTGAACTGGCACATTTGTTTGTTGACACAGCTATTTATTAGACTCAGTTGAATACAGAGGATTTGTTTAAATTTAGCTTCAATCCATCGCAGACTCCAGTTTAATTGTTTGAGCACCTCTTGCCTGATATTACAAGTCAGACTCCGGATGCCATCATATTCTCTCTCCCCACAGTTGATAAAGTTCCCATCTTGTAAAAACCAAAAGCCAATCTAGGACTTAGCCATCAGCCCAAGTCCATATCACATTAAGAAACAACAGTTTTTTACCATAATCGAATCACAAAGCAAAATGCAGTCTGGGACAAATGGGCAAGAACAGTGATCTGAGAATCAGAGGGTCAAGTTCAGATTCTACCACCAATGTCTAGCAAATTAACATCTTTAGCCTCAGTTTCCTTCTCAGTAAAATGAGAGGGTTTTACCTCTTTCTAGGTCCTTTTCTAACTAAAGATCTATGATCCCATAATTAAGGAAGAATCAGGCTCAGATGGATTCATAAAACTGATTATTTCTCTGGCCAATCCTCAGCTCTCACATGAGTATGTTCAAGGAAGGAGACCCCCATAAGCCTTGGCCAATGCCAACAACACCTGGTTTGTGGAGACCAGAACTGAAGCCATATTTATTCTGCAGGAAGATGCTAAGAGAAGCAACGTACCTGGTCAGTGGTATAGCAGCTTCTCAACTGAGGGGAAAGTCCCTACATTGATTAGTCAGTATAGTGGTTGTGTATCTGCCTCGATGAAATGTCAATGATTTCTTCTAAGGGTGAAGATGGACTGCCCAAATTGAAATAAATCTCATTTAAAAGAAATCAAAAGATACTATATATATATCTAGATATTTCTAATAACAATGTACCAAAGAGAAAGTATTACTTCCAACTGCCTTACTGTGTCCACCACTGAAAATGAAAACTGGCTAGTGAATGCAGAACCATGCTTGAAAAAGATCTGAGTAATACAGAGCCCAAAGTGGGATGAAAGTTGGCAATGTTGGACTTTTATTAATAAAGCCATCTTAGAAAAAAATGTTGTAAATATAAGAGGGATAACAAAAGACAGGTTCATTGCTTCTGGTAGACCCATGGATGGTCCAACCATTTTGGAAAGTAGTTTGTAATTATGCTTTAAAAAACGTGGTTAACATGCCTTTACCTTTCAACCAGCATCACATTGTTGGGCCCATCATTTCAAGGGGCCAAAGTCAGAAGGCGCCAAAGTATTCATAACAGTGCTTGTGGTAGCAAAGAATTGGAATGAAGTAGATATTCATTGATTCAGGAAAGGCTATATTAGTTGTGGTTCTTGAACGTAAAGGGAAATTACTATTTTATCATTTTTTTAAAAAAATATCAAGAATTCAGAGAAAAATATGAAGATTTACATGAACTGATAAAGAATGACATGAGAATTTAAAAAACATACACAGTGATTACACGTGAACGAAAGAAATGATATCAAATACTGTGTAATTATAATTGGTTCCAAAGGAGACTTGAGAAAATGTAACCCCCTCCATTCTTTTCTCAGGAGAGGAACAATGGCAGTATAGAATTGTGCAGATAATGTCAGAGACCACTTCAGTGTCAGTTGGTTTTGCTGAACCAACGTTTTTACTTTTCATTTTTTTATTTTTTGTTATAAATCTCTGAGGGGAGAAGAGAGGGATGGGTTGAAAAATGAAAGTGATATAAAAACAAAAAATAAAAGATTAAGGAGAAAAGGCCATCTTTAAAATGAACTCTATGTCTTTATTGCTTTAAAGGTTACAAAATGTTTTCCTTCTGGCTTCCCTGTGGCTTGGGGAGTGGAGGCTTTTAATTCTCACCTTTTCAAGGAAGAAGGTGATACTGAGACCCCATTTGTGCTCTGAACATGGCCATTCACTGAATGAGGGCCAGAAAGTATCAAGTGAGAATCAGTCACTCAGAAATTGGATAGATTCATAAGATCAGGAGATCCTGTATGGGAAAGAGGATGCTTTATCCTTATTTTACAGATGAGGAAACTGAGGCCCAGGGAGTTTAAGTAATCTGCTCAGTCACACAGTTTGTATCTCATGTTGTAGTGAGGTGGTTCAGTGGCTGGAGCACTGGATGTAGAATCAGGAAAGTCTAAGTTTTTATTCTGACTCAGACACTTTTACTAGTCCTATGGCCCTAGGCAGCTTTCAGAGTCAGTTTTCTCATCTGCAAAATTAGGAGCATCTACCTCTCAGGGTTGTTGTGAGAGTGAGAGATTATCTGAGGTGTTGCAAAAGAGCTCCCCAAGTGCTGGCTAAAGACTAGCTAGATGGCATGTAAGAAGGAAGTGAGGGATTCTAATAGTGGGAGTAGATTCTAGCTGCAGGGTATGCAAAGGCTCTGAGGTGGGAGATGAAGAACCAAATTCAGGAAACCCCAAATAGATCACTTTGACTGCAATAGAGGGGCGACTCATTCATTAAACACAAATCTGCTTACATTGAGCCCAATATAGGAGCTTCTGAAAACACTCCAGAGGCCCTGCTCTTTCCCAGCAAAGGGGGAAATGTTTTTCCTTAGTTAGACTGGCATCCCCCTTCACAGGAAGAACATGGTGACTTGCTGCCATAGGAGGAAGGAGGATGGTCAGACAGATCATTTCATTAGCTGGGAGAAGAGATAGCGTTCGGGGCCAGGTGTCTCTGTCCCCCTAAAGCATATCTGAGAGCTGACTCATCGGCTCACGGAACCAGGTCTCTTCCCTTGTAAGAGATAAAGTCTGAAAGTGACTCTTTCCCTCAGGAAAAATGGCCCTTTCTTCTTAGCAGGCTGGATGCTGAGATGGACTACTGGGTAGTGATGTGGCTCTAGTACTGCAATTGTTCTCAGAGGCACCCTCCAGCCTGGCTTTCAAAGAGCCCAAATCATTTCTCCTCTTTCTTCCTGTTCAGTTTCCCACATTTCAGAAAGTAAAACTCTGAAATGTCAGTCTTCAGAAGCTCTTCTCTCTCTGGGCTTCTTGCAAATATTTTGATTGAAAAGGAATAGATACCATATAGAAAATATGAATGTTTCTCTTCAGGAGTCAGGTGAAGGCTGCAGGTTGTTAGGAATGCTCAGGACATGGGCTTCCCAATGCTTCATCATTTATTCATTCATATTGGTTTTCCAAGAGTTTAGAGCATCATATATCTTGAGTTTAGAGGGACCACAGTCACTGCTAGATAAGGAAGCTGGGATTTAGAGTGAAGAAGAGAATTGTTAAGGCTATTGCTCAGATGATCTATGGATCCAATGACTGGATGTGGCCAAGTAGATGCAGAAGAAATCCATGGGGATCACAAATTTTGAGACATTTCCAAAATTAACAATTACCAAAGAATAGAAAAGTCACAGTATTATTTTTTTGGGGGGATGATAATCAAGAAAGCATGAGACATATTGTCCCATATGTCTCCTATCAAATTTGCATGGGAATGCTCAAGGTTCTTGATGACACTGTGAGAAGGGGTCATAGACCTGAGGTTGGAAGGAACGCAAGGGTCCCTCCCTCCTCATCTGATGAATGAGGAAGTTGAGTCTCAGAGAAGTTGTCCAGAGTTAGGGAGAAATGGTAAAGCAGCCTTTGAGCCTTTGGCCTCTGACTCCAAGGATAGGGTTCTTGGACAAACAGGCAGGCGTTCCCAGATGATGTTCTCCCAGAAAAAGGTGATAGCTCCTCCTGTTCCTTATCACCTCCATGAACTGAAAGGTTGCAAGAACCTTAGATCTCACAGGTTCCAACAAATTATGGCTTTGATGTTTAAAGTTGTACTTCTTTCCTCTTCCATGATATGCCTAAAAAGGTTTTTTCTCACTTGATTGAGCCATTTTAAGATTCCTCCCTTGTTCTCTGCTTGTGTTTCATCTGCCTCGGTGGAGCGTGTCTGAGATTAGTGCCACAATTGTGCATGAACACGGTTCATTTTCATGTCTTCTCCCATTGGGAGTGAGGTCTGTCCTTGAGGCAGGGCAGCACTCTTGCCTTTCTTTCTCTCTCCGGCACTTAGCACAGAGCTTGGCCGAGGCTGGGTGCCTAATATGTGGTGACTTACTAACTGGATTTACATGAAAGATTTTAAGGCTGGAGAGCTGGGGGTGGGAGAAGGGAGCTTAAGTGGAGAAATTGAAGGGGATTTGGGGGGTTTACAGACCTAGTATCTCAAATCTAGGGCACAGGTGCCAGTTCCTCAGACTGTTTGGCTGTGTGACCTTCGGGAGGTCAAAACTTCTCTCAGAGCTTTATTTTCCTTGCCTGTAAACTGTATTCCTCACCTCACAGATCTGTCAGAAGCATCACAGCAGATCTGTGTGACCAGTAATTTGCTTGCTTCAAAATGCCATATAAATCTAAGTTGTGATTAGGGGAAATGGAGCTCAGCTCAGTTATTTTTCAGCGTATAGAGAGGGGAGGAGATGCCTTATCAGTGAGACAAAGATGGGAGCAGGGAGCGAGAGCAGTCACAGACATGAACAGACACATCTTTCCTCTTTGAAAACACCCCTTCTCTTTTAGCACCCTCAGAAGAGCATTGCCCCTGGAGGCCCAGAACCCAGATTCAAATCCTGCCCCTGATGACCTGGTTGAGCTTGGTGGGGCTTCAGGAGTGAGGAGCTATGACTTCGGAGATCACTTCCAGCCTTGGGGCAAGGCTTTTGTGGACTTCTCTGCTCTTCCTCTTTCTTGTCAAGTCACTGCTGACTCTTCTTTTTCATTGTGGAGAAGGTGCACATGAGCAGGGCCTTCCTCTTCTCCATCCCTTTTGGGAACAGAGCTTTTTCCTCCTTTGGAGCTAGCTCATGCCGAGTTTTCATGGAGCCGAGCTTAGCTTAATGCGCTGTTCATTCTTTTGCAAAATGGATGGGCTTTTTCTTCCCTTGGAATATTAGACTTGGGCTTGACCCGGAACAAGACCCGGACCTGGGTCCAAATCACTCCTTCCTGAGTCGTTCTCGATGAGTTTGGCGAGGGCTCCCCACTCCACTCGGATCCATCACTATTCCACCATTGCTTACTCATAACTCCCTTAAGAAAGGATGAGGCTGCATTTCAGGGCCCAGAATTGTGATCTTATCAAATTGGCTCCCTCAGCTCCCAGAATTCTTGCTGAGATAATTACACCCCTCATTCTGTTCTGCGGAGGAAACAGCAGCTGAGACCCAGAGAGGATCATTGCCTGGCTAGAGGTTGCACAGCTAATAAGGGAGTAGAAGGGAGAGCACAACCTGTGAGGCAGGCAGGCCCTCACATCAACCTCAGCTCCGAACATCTAAAGGGATCTTAGTGAGCTGGGCATAAAACAGACAAGGTCTATGAGGAAGGAGGCCCAATCCTGCTCTGGGGAAGTGCCAGAATCACCTCCCAGCCACCGGTGCGGCTGCCAGGGAGGCCGCACATCGTTACCTGGGTCACAGGATCAGAGATTCAGAGTTGGAAGGAGATTCTCTGCTTGTTTAACATCATCTTACAAATGGAGTAACTGAGGCCCAGGCTGGCTAGGGTGACTTAACTGAGGCTGAGTAGATGTAACCCCCACATATAGATTAGACCCAGTTCCAAAGGCACTGCCTGGGAACACCCTGCCACGGATCTTCTGGGAAAGTTGTTTCATCCCATAAGACAAATGTCTTTGTTTCTGAAATTCTCCTTCACATGCTGAGAGACCAGTGAGTCACGTAGACCGTCCTTGGCTGGCCGGATGGGAATGGTGGCAATGGCTCTGCCATCCTGATCCTGACCCAAGTCGTCTTGCGTGGACCAGAGTAAGGCCTAAGACAGAAGCAAGTGAGGGCAGGCCCAGGCCCGGCTGTCTGTTCCATTTCTGAGGGCCTCCTTTCAGACAGTTATAATTTTGGACAAATTAATCAGGCTGAAATTTCTCATGCTTATTTTCAGCCGGATGAAGGAATCCATTTAGTTGTTTTGGAGTCACCCAAGCGTGGAAAACGTTGGGTTTCTGTGCTCTGAGAAATCTGCAGCTGCTGAGCTCGAGTGAAGGTCGCGTAGGGACGGGAAACGAGTTGTTGACCAGGCCCTCGCTGGCCTGGAGGCCCCTCCTTGCTCATGTAGAAGGTGGAGAAGCTCTCCTAGGAAGGAAGTGGCCACAGCAGGCTGGGGGCTTCCTGGGCTGCTCTGAAGAATCTCTTTCATGACCAAGCTGATGTTCTGGGCTTTGCTCATTGTCGAGCCTCCCCAGAGAAGCGCTTGCAGCTCTCCTGCCCCGAGTCCGAAGGGTCGCCGGGCACTCTGTGCAAACTGCTCACGTTCCTGAGCACACACAAATGCAGCAGGCCCTCCGCCACTTGTGCCTCCCAGGGTTTTAACTCTGCTGAGGGTACCAAGTGATGCTAGAAGCGGGGGAGAACCGACCTCCCACAAAAGCAGCTTCAGCAGGAAGCTTCATTTTGCAATTTTCCAAGGTTGTGACACAGATGCCGTTTGCCCTATGAGAATGGAAGGGCTCTCATGACAGTGTCAGTGGAGAGTTGAATTTAATGCTGTTGTCTTGCTCACTGATGACTTCCTCTGTCTGGTAATCAGTAGTCTGAGGCTTCCCAAGGACTGTAGCTTTAGAGCTGGAAGGGACATTTGAGACTCCGTCATGTCACAGAGGAAGAGGCAGGGCAGAACAGAGGCTTCAGCCACGGGCCTTCCCTGCAATCCCTTTGGGCTGCGACTTAGCTGATGAGACTCTGGCCCTCACTTTCTTCAAATGTACAGACCAAGTAGTCTCTGATGTCCTTCCCCTATACCAATGCTATGGGAAGGATGCAGAGAAGAAAGAATAGGGAGACTGAGGGAAAGAGGGGGGAAAAAGCATTTAGCACTTTTCAGTATTCCAGGCATGGCACCGGGGGCTGAAAATCTAAATACAAGTCAGTCAGACAGGCCTGCCTGCCCTCAAAGGCTTTCCTTTCTAAGCTGGGTGGCAGCCTATATAGGGAAGTGGTTTCCCAGGGCTGTCACAGGGCATTGATGGCCTTTGGAGAAACATGAGAGGGGGGAGCCTGTGTGGCAATGCTGGGGTCTGAGATTGGGGGAGAGCTCACCATCAATACCCAGAGTTCCCCAAGAGTCTATAAACTTGTAATGGGGGGTGGGCCACAGCTCATCTCGGGGCATCATGAGCAAAAGAAAGCATGACAGCCATCATTCAGCAAGTGCTCATTTGGTTCCCAGGAGCACCCTGGAGATGGTATGATTATCATCCCCAGTTTACAGATGAGGAAACAGCTCATTCTTTTTCAAGTGTAGGTAGGCAGACTGTCTCTTGAGGCATGCACACTTAAGGGACACCTCCTGCAAGGCCGGGCAGGAAAATGGCGGCAAAGGCAGCGCGTGTTCTCAGGGGCCATCAGAGCCTCCGGGGCACCTGGCACGACCTTGAGACACCATTGCAGGCTGTCTGCACAGAACGGGTCCCCAAGGAGCCAGACAGGGGTGAATGCCGGCGTGATCTGGGTTGTGTGTGTGTGATCAGTCTGGGACTGATACATGGAGTCTGCTTTTGGGTTGGGGTTGGTCCCAGACCGCACGGGCGAGCGCTTCCCTTTTCTCTATGATGGTTTTTGCCCAGAAATGCTTTGGACAGTGAGCAGTTCATGCCTGACCCATTACTGGACTTCCAAGTGAAGCATGGGGTGCCCTTGGTAGGACCAGGTCGTCCTGGGTTGGCTCACTCAGCTGAGGGGAGATGGGTGGTGTTCCCATCCCATTTCTTATCATGCACAAGTGGCCAGGGCCTTCCTGGGAGGAGAGGCAGTTAGCTGGGGGCTGCTTCTCATGGAGTCTCCTCGGCAGAGGCTCTCGGCCCCTCCTGTCGGGAGTACATGGTGATGGGCTCCCTCTACCAGCTGTTCACAAGCGGGAGGACAGAGGAAGCTGCCTGAGACCCGAGGCTTGGGGAGAGAATCGTTTGGGCTCCAGTCCCTACCTGCATCCGAACCTGTGGGTGCTGCAGCCCTCAGGGACCTGATGCTGGAAAAGCCAAAGCTGGGGTGTCGGGGTAGTAGGGGGCTGGCTGGCTAGCAGAAGGGAGCAGGGCTTGGGATAGAATAGTGCTAAACCAATCAGTCTGGAGGCCAGGAGCCGGACTAAGGAAAAAGGGGGCCAGCATTGCTGATGGGAGGAGGAGGAGGGAGAGCCAGGCTAAGAAGAAAGGGGAGGTGAGCCTCAGTTTGGCCTTTCCTGAGCCCTTTTCCTGCCCCCATTCCTCCTCTTTGGGCAGGGCTGCTCCTCTGTGTCCTGTAGAGTTACAACTGGATCTTCCATCTTGAAGGCTGGGGTCAGGTCAGAGAGTGTGGGCAGACTGGGGTTGCCTTTGGGAGAGGGGAAGAAGCGGAAGGTGGGTGGACGGGGCTTGGGGGCCCTGTGACTCTGGGGGCCTGTCACCCCAATGGATCAATCTTCATTCATGTGTAGTTCAGCAGACACTTGGTGATTGGGAGCCCCGCTCTGGGGAGGCAGAAGGTCTTTGTGAGCAAAGATGGCGAAGCCCCCACGAGAGCTGCAGGGCTGAGAGGCCCCAAATAAGTCCTGGTCTTCTGCGACCTGCGTGACTTTCTCTGGACTTCTCATACTACAAATGAGAGGGGTGGAAGATGGGGTTGCAGAATTAGGTAACTCAGGTCAGGCTGACAAGCATTTATCAAGCACCTACTGTAAGGCAGGCATTGTACTAGGGGATGGAAATAAAAAGAACCCAAGCAATCCCCACCCAAAATTCTGGAACTTGAGCTGGACCCTTGCTGTGAGAAGGTCCGCCTCCCCTGGCAACCCCAAGGGCCCTGCTGGCTTCAGAACCTGAGCCGGGTTTTCCTTAAAGCCATGAAGCATTTCTCTCCCAAGCTCAGGGAAAATGGAAAATCCCCGGGACTTCTGGTTGGAGGAGCTTAGAGCTGCAGGGGACTTGGCAGGGGATGGAGGTGAGAGACGCTGAGCCCCAAGCAGTGAAGTGGCTTTCCTGGAATCCCTTGGGGAGCCACCGTCTCAGGTGGGGTCTGAACCGAGGTCTTCTGGACCCGCACACAGCCCTGCCACCGGGCCCTGCCGATACCCGAATCCTGGCTCTTTGTTTGTGTGACTTTGGATAACCTCGTGGGGCCTCAGTTTCCTCCTGCAAAATGGCAAGTTTGGCCCGCAAGGTCCCACCCCCCTCTGAATCCAGGAGTGCTGATCTGAGGGCATTTCTCCTCTGCCCAAACGCCCCCTGAGGGCAGCAGCCGGCCACTTGGCTCCTCTGTTTGTATTGTTTCTTTCTGGGCCCAGAGGAGGAGGCCTCGATGAGGCCTGAGAGGAGTAGGGGATTCTACTTCGGACTGAAAAGACTCTGGGCTCCCGCCTCACGAGGGCTGCATCTGGCAGCTGGTGGCCTTGGGCCCATGAGAGCCAGAGCACAGCCCTGAGAACCCCAGATCCTGAGTTCTTAAGCAGGAGTCCTGCTCAGCAGAGCCACAGATTGTAGAAGCGAGCGCATGTGTGTGTGTGTGTGTGTGTGTGTGTGTGTGCGTGTGTATGTGCGCGCGTGCGCGTGCACACACAAGCTTCCTGGAAGGAACCTTTCTGGCTAGTCCAACCATCCCAATTTTACAGAAGAGGAGCCTGAGGTCCAGAGAGGCCAAGGGCTTTGGGGCTCTCTCTGGGCCAGGCAGCGGCCTCTGGCCCTCACAGTTCCAGGGTTCTCCAAGGGGTTGGGCCAGCTTTCTCTCTTCGCTGCCATAAGCCCCAGGCCCCACCAGCGGGGTTCCATGTAGTCTCCCACCCTTCCTTGTCTGTCCCCTATTAAACAAAACAATTTTAATTATGTTTGTCATTCTCTCATTTAAATAAAAGGAAGACAAAAGGAGCCGGGCCAGCCGAGTTGCTTTAAAAGAATGTGACCCACCCGGCGCTGGGCCCCGATTTCCCTGGAGGAGGGAGGAGGCGTCAGTTGTGATTAATTTGAGCGGCCGGCCTGGTCCCGGAGACGTGACCTCTTGTTATAGTAAATGTGACAGTAGGAATTACTTTCAATTATGGTGAACGCCAACCGGCTCCATTTGTTCTGCCACACCTCAGTGGGAGATGGTGGCCGGGATCACCCTCGCAGAGGCAGGAAAGAGGAGGCCAGAGCCGGGGAGGGAGGCCTGGGGGCCGTGGTCGAGCAGAGGGAGTCGGGAGGAATATGACTCCCAGAGTCATACAGCCCACAGACACAGACTGCAGGAGAGTTTGGGAGTTGAAGGAAACCTGTGTGGAGCGATGAGTTCCTATTTGCAAGTGACACCCCTGGACCGGTGTGTTCTGCACAGGGGCTAGATGAGAGGAGGCTTCTGGCAGGGCAGACAGAGCACTCCCTCCCCCAGCTTTGAGTCCTCCTAGCACAGTCAGATGTCCCAGTGCCTCAGGAAGCCGTCTTCGGGGGCATCCATCCCAGTGGAAGGAGTTTCCACACTGGGAATTCTCTGTGCCGAGCAGCTCCCATGGGTCTAGCATAAATGAGAGCTGACAAAGGAATGACCAGTCCTCCAAGATGGGTCCCTTGGCACCCGCTCTCACAAGAGGGAGACTGGGTCATTCTGATCGGAAGCTTGGGTCTCCTTTTCTCACTAAATTCTCCTGACAGCCCTCTGGGCAGTGGTTGGTTCCAGCTTCCCAAAGCAGGCCTTGCCCCCAGCATCAACTTGGACAGATCCATCCCAGCACTGGCATTCGTGTTGTAGCTCTGTGACAGGTCCCTGGGACCCTGAGCTGGGCCAGTGGGTAAAAAGACCCAGGCAAAGAAGTCGAAGCCCGGGGTAGAAGGTGGAGATGTACAGCTGAGTAGGTGCTTCCCAGCAGGGTGCTCCCTCAGCAGGAGGGAGAAGAGAAGTAGGATTTAGGACCTCTTCTTTATCATATGGAGCAGCGAGGTGCCTCAATGAATAAAGTGGAAAAAAGACCCATCTTCTCGAGTTCAAATCTGGCTTCAGACACTTACTAGCTGTGTGATCTCGGGCAAGTCATTCCACTCATTTATGTGCCTTAGTTTCCTCATCTATAAAATAAGCCGGAGAAGGAGATAGCAAATCATCACTATATCTTTGCTGAGAAAACCCCAAATGGAGTCGTGAAGAATCTGATGCAACTGAAATGACTGAACAATATTGACAGACATCACATCATTTTATTTATCTTCATTCACATTCACATTCATTCGTGCCATGTGAATGGCAGAGACTCATGTGGATTTGAGGCACTGGGCCTTCCAGTCCTTGTGCACACACACACCCTGCACCGGGACAGCTGGGAAGGTACTGGGGAATTCTTGAGGCCTGTGTCCAGTTACAACTGGATTATTTTAGAATTAAAAGCTCATGGAGTTCGAACTCATAGATGGTACCCTCGGTATGATCACAAGTGAAGGGACTGAGCTAAGATCACACAGCTGCTAAGTGGCGGACTCTGCACCCGGCCGCTCTCCCACTGGATCAGACAGCCTCTCGAGCTCCGTTTCAGCCTCCCCAATATCATGGCTTGGGCTCTTTTTAAAAACATTTTTTCTTTTGGATGTGTTATAGAAAACGTTTTCCTTTCCTGGCTGAGAACTCCCAGTTGCGTGTGAGTGGTATGTTTGTTGGCTGGGAGGATGGAGGCTCAGAGGGACTTGGAAGGAAACTGAAATCGGGAAAAGATCTTGTTACAAAAATAGTGACCCCGGTTACCTGGCGCGCGGCGGGGAAAATGACTTGTGTCTGAAGAGCCTGAGACGAGACCCAGTTCTGGCTCAAGCGCCAAGAAAGTCTTTGTGCAAACAAATGGGGGAGGGTGAAAAAGGGGAGCTGGCGGCTCCTAGCTTCGCATCAAAAGTTTCAGATGAATGGAAAGGACGTTTGAAGACTGAGCCCCAGTCTGCGAAGCTTTAGGGGCCAGACAGGAACTTCAGCTGAATTTGGTTAGATTTCAATTATGGCAAGCCAGGTTTTTTTTTTTTTTGGGGGGGGGGGATGGAGAAAGAAACCAATACACAACTGTGAGCCTTGTGGGGCAAACTGAGGACAGAGAGATCTACTCAGGCTTTTCTTTTTTCCTTCTTTTTTTCCTCCTTCCTTCTCTCTTCCTTCCCTTCCATTTCTTCCTCCTTTTCTCTCTCCTTTCCTCCCTTTCATCTTCCCTTTTTTCCTTTCCTTTATTTCCTTCCTTCATTTTTTTCTTCTTCCCTCTTCCTGCCCTCCTCCCTCTTACCTTTCCCCTTTCCTTCCTCTCACCTTCACTCCCTCCTCTTCTTCCTTTCTTTCTCCCTCCCTTCTTCCTATTTTTCTCCCTCAAAATACATGCAAAGATAGTTTTCAACATTCACCCTTACAAAACATTCTGTTCCAAATTTTTCTCCCTCCCTTCCCTCCTCCACCCTCCCCTAGACAGTAATCCAATTAAACATGTGCAGGTTAAACATGTACAATTCCTCTAAACATATTTCCACATTTGTCAAGCTGAGCAAGTAAAATCAGATCAAAGGGGGAAAAACGAGAGAGAAAAAAAAAAAAAACAAAGCCAACAACCACCCACCACAAAAAGATGAAAATACTATTTTCATCTTTGCTCCCTAGCCCGTCTCCCGTCTAGAGTTCTCTCTCTAGATAGGGATGGCTTTTTCTATCACAAGTCTATTGGAATTACCTTGAATTATCTCACTGTTGTAAAGAGCCAAATCCATCACATTGATCGTCACATAATTTTGTTGTTGTTGTATACGATGTTCTTCACTTAGCATCCATTCATGTCAGTCTCTTCAGGCCTCTCTGAAATCATCCTGTTGGTTGTTTCTTACAGAACAATAGTGTTCCATAACATTCATAGACCATAACTTATTCAGCCATTCTCCAACTGATGGGCAGCCACTCAGTTTCCAGTTTCTAGCCACTACAAAAAGAGTTGCCACAAACATATGGGTTTTTTAATGATCTCTTTGAGATGCAGATCCAGTGGAGACACTGCTGAATCAAAGGGTATATACAGTTTGATAGCTCTTTGGGCATAGTTCCAAGTTTCTCTCCAAAATAGTTGGATCAGTTCACAGTTCCACCAAGAATGTATCAGTGTCCCAGTTTTTCCACATCCCCTCCAACATTTGTCATTCTCTTTCCTGTCATTTTAACCAATCTGAGAAGTGTGAAATAGTACCCCCGAAGTGTCTTAATTTGCATTTCTCTAATCAATAGTGATTCAGAGCATTTTTTTTTTCATATGACTAGAATTGGCTTTAGTTTCTTTGCCTGTTTTCTGCTTCCCTTCTAATTTTGGCTGCATTGGTTTTGTTTATACAACCCCTTTTGATTTAATAATCAAAATTATCCATTTTGCATTTCATGGTGTTCTCTAGTTCTTTGGCCATAAATTTCTCCCTTCTTCTCTATAGATATGAAAGGTAAACTAAGCCTTGTTCTCCTAATTTGCATATAGTATCTTTGTGTCTAAATCATGAATCCTTTTTGACCTTAGGTTGGTATAGAGTGTTAGGTATTGGTCGGTGCCTCGTTTCTGCCATATTATTTTCCAGCTCTCCCAACAATTTTTGTCAAATAGTAAATTCTTATCCCAGAAGCTGGAGTTTTGGGAATATTAAACATTAGATTACTATAGTCACTGATTATTGTGTCTTCTGAACTTAACCTATTCCACTGATCCACTAACAACTCTATTTCTTAACCAGTACCAAATGGTTTTGATGACCATTGCTTTATAATACAGTTTTAGGTCTGATATAGTTAGGCCACCTTCCTTTGCATTTTTTTTTAAAGAATTCCCTTGAAATTCTTGACTTTTTGTTTTTTTTCCAGGTGAATTTTGTAATTATTTTTTCTAGCTCTACAAATTCTTAGCAGTTTGATGGCACTGAATAAGTAGATTAATAGAGGTAGAATTGTCATTTTTATATTGGCATGGCTTACCCACGAGTACTTGATATTTTTCCAGTTGCTTAGATCTAACTTTATTTTTGTGAAAAGTGTTTTGTAATTATGTCCATATAGTTCCTGGATTTGTCTTGGCAGATAGACTCCCAAATATTTCATATCATTTACAATTATTTTAAATGGAATTTCTCTTTTTATCTCTTGAATTTTGTTGATAATATATAGAAATATTGATGACCTTTGTGAATTTATTTTATATCCTGCAACTTTGCTAAAGTTGTCAATTGTTTCTAGTGGTTTTTAAATTAATTCTCTGGAATTCTCTAAGTATACTATTATATCATCTGTAAAAAATGATAACTTTGTTTCCTCATTACCTACTCTTAATACCTTCAATTTATTTTTCTTCTCATTGCTAAAACTAACATTTCTAATACAATACTGAATAGTAGTGGTGATATAGTGGGCAACCTTGTTTCATCCCTGATTCAGTGATTCTAACAAGTGCACAAGGTTGTAATGGGAAACAAGAGAGACTGTTGGGTGGTCATGTGGTATTTTGATGTCATCAAGAGAAGTGAAATATAATGAAATACTCCAAGGAAATGTGGGTTCTTCCTCACAGTTCCCTGGCCCTTGTGTTCATGACCATGGAGATTCCAGAATCAGATGCTTTGGGTTCTTTCTGTTCCAATCACCTAAAGTCCTGTTGTAGTATCTGCAGCTCAATTAGGTTCATGCTTCAAAGACAAACTGTATTCTCTTTATACTGCTCTCAATGAGTCCCAATTAATGT
This sequence comes from Antechinus flavipes, assembly GCF_016432865.1. Taxonomy (NCBI): domain Eukaryota; kingdom Metazoa; phylum Chordata; class Mammalia; order Dasyuromorphia; family Dasyuridae; genus Antechinus; species Antechinus flavipes. The sequence goes on from NC_067398.1 coordinate 9,717,842, forward strand.
CACAATGGCTTTTGATTACATTTTGGCTCTTTATCTTTGAGGCCAGTCTTGATGAGATCAATAATTAGAGATGGAATTTCACTAGAGTTTGAATTTTGCTGAGGTTCTGCCAGAATGTATATATACAGGATGTATAAATGGATGCCCTGTTCATATAATGAATAAGCTCCAATAAACCAAGAGTTAACTACTCAGTAAGCATTTGAGTGATAAGGAAAATAAGGGTAATGGAGGATGGAAATTAGGCAGTGATTTATAGCTGTCTTTTCAGTGGGGTGGTGGAGTGTATCTGAGCAGAACCAGCAGCTTCTGGGTTTTTTTTTTCCATTTTCTTTTTCTTCTGTAACTTTGTGAGTGTGGATAAACCTTTTCTCCCAGCCATGGGAAGGTGTCATATCGTAGTATTATCTATCTCATCCTCATTGTTTCTATAATTAAGGAAACTGAGGCCATAGGGAATTTGTAACTTGCTCAAGGAGATAAATAGTATCAACTTGAGAAATAATTCTTTTCCCCCTCAACAGATCTCAGGGGAGTACCTATTCAAAGCTGAGTAACCTCAGTTTGCTTTGTAGTAGAAAGAAATCTGCTTTGGGAATTAGTCCTGGCCAGGGTTCAAGCCCTATCTACTAATGACTGTGCCATTCCTTTCATTCCCCTCTCATTCATTCAGAGCCTTTAAGAACTTAGACTTTCTTTTTGGAGGCATTTGAAAAAGCCCCTTAGTAGAGGATTTGGATGTGGATAGATATGGCTAAATGCATGTATAAATAACCTTTGGTTAAATATAGTTTAAAAGCGAAAATCTCCTCTGTGAATGATGGGGGAGGGAAGCCAGTCCAGCAGTTAGTTGGTTGTTGTGTGTGTATTTTTTTAAACACTACTTAATTAGCACTTTGTGTGTGTGCTTGAAGTTAATGATCGGAATACATACTTCCAGAGAAAACTAGGTTCCATATGTGTGTTTTGAAAATCCTCAGCGATCACAGTCGATCTGTTGCCTGCAAGTGTTTGCAGGAAGCCGGAAGAAAGCTGCTGCCAAAATGTATCGGTAATGTTTTGTATTTGCAGAGATCTCTGTAGAACATCTTAGCTGAAAAGCTAGATGCAGAGTCCTCCATCTCTCGGAGGATCTTAGAGGATCCCCACCAGTTCCTGGTAGAGTGAAGGTCATTGGGAGATCCACACTGAAGACTCATCCTGCTGCTGCCCTCCTTCTCCTTTCCCAGGCTTCCCTCTTTTCTACTTCTCTACCAGTTTCTTATTTCTTGGACACCACTGAGTCAGCACAGTGCTGCATGGCCATCATTTGGTCCTTTGGAAACGGCACTGCATTTGAAGCTAAGCACTGAGAATACACAGACAAAAATGGCGCTGTCCTCATAAAGCTCACATTCTGATAGAAGTTGAGTTTGAATTCTGACTTTGCTACTTACTCCCATGACCTTGAACAAGGCCCTTCTCTTCCCTGGGCCTTGGTTTCCTTAGCTGTAAATTGGGGATCACATGCTCTCCAAGGTCCCTTCCAGCTCTGCAGCTATGATTCTAAGAGTTCACGCTAACTTCTCGTTTCCCTCACCTTCTGAAAAATAACATTCTCCTTGGGACCCAAGAAGCATTTATCAGATCTCTTCTGCTTTTCTCAAAGTGAGATCCCATGCCAGCAGATGTCTAAGTTCAGTCTCCTCCCTCCATAGATTGTTACTATGATCTCAGTCAATCAAAAAGCATTTATTAAGGATTTGGTATGTGCCTGGCCCTGGGCTGAGTGCCGGGACACAAAGAATGTCACTCGAGACCATTTCTTTCCTAACCTACAAATCCACCAATTTTCTGTAGCTGCCCATGTCCCATCTAGAGGGCCCATGGGCCTATCTCAAACCCAGTCTATACAAAATGGAACTGTCTTTTACCTTAAACCTTTTTCTTGCCTTGTCTTCTCAATTCTGTCAAGAACACTGTTATCCTCCCAGTCACTCACCCAGGTTGCCAACCTCAGTTACACTCCCTCCCTCCTTCCTTGAGATGCCAACTCGTGTCAGCTCTCTCTCTTGCCCCTTCTTTCCACATCCATAGCCACCATTCTCATTCTGATGCCCATGAACTCTTTTAGGCTTTGGAAGCGTCGCCTAAGTAATCTCTTGGCAATATTCAATCTTCCCAGCCCAGCTTATCATAACACAGGGATCCAAATAATCCCTCAAAGGCAAAGATTGAACATAGTATTCCCTTGCTAAGGAATCTTCAGGGGCTCCCTATTACCTCAACATGAATGCAGATTCTTTCCATCTGACATTTATAGTCCTCTATAATACGACACCAATCTAGCTTTCTAGGTTTCTTTAGATTCCACACCCCACACAATGTCTCTTTTGCTGTGTCTTTATACAGGTCACATCCTCTCCTTCCTTATTCCAGGCTCTTCAAAAGCACCTTCATTTCCATCTTATTTGGGTGCCCCCCTCTATGTGAGTTCTTCCCTAGTCCTCCTGGTTGTTAATGCTGTTTACCTTCTTCCCTAATATTACTTTGGCCTTAACTGTGTCTAAGACATAGTCCATCATTAGAATGTAAACTCCTTTAAGACAAGTCTTTTTTTCTCAGTGATTGGCAGTGTCTGGACAGAAGAAGTGCTTAGTAAGTGTTTATTAAATTGAATTGTATTGAATTTGTAGGCCTGAGAATTTGTGGCCTGTCATGATTCAGGATATGACTGTTAGAGGATACTGTTTTTAACAATTGAAAAGTTTCAAAATTTAAAAAGTAGAAATTTAAACTAGTGCCTAATGTGAAAAAGTTCTGTTTAGAAATATGGAGTTTAACTTACATAGTTCCAATTGGCCACACAGGGTTAATGACAGTGGGGTAGAGGCAGTTGTGTTTAAGTTTATTGCCTTTCCCTAACCCAATCATTATTAGAATGATGATAAATCTGTGTAATTACAGATCCATTAAAAATGCATCTGCCTAAACCCCAGTGAACAGAATTGATGGATTTTGTGAGTACTCAGTGACAAAGGAAAAAGGAAGATTTTAATGGGCTACAGTTTTAAGGAGGTTGTTTATTGATCTCTTCTATTATCCTTCTTCTCTACTCTCTGAGTGCTTGTATGAAACTCTCCCATAAACAGAAGCAGAGAAGAAAACATGGAATCACCAATCTTGTAGGAAACTTCTGGTGACTTACCTTAAAATTGCTCCACATCCCAAAGGGGCTTTGGGAACCCCCTCTTCCATGCAGCCTTCTGGCACCCAAAGTGGCCAGAGGTAGTCCCCTCCCCTGCCACAAACACTCATGTGTATCATCAAGTCATTAGTCTGTCAGGAGGCATATCCTGAACTCAGGGCTTAGCAGGGGGGGAAAGTGCTGAGCACACAGCACCAAAATCATCCCTGACCTCTGGAAGCTTATAGCCTCTCAGGGGTAATAGCTTAGATCTGGGGTAAAATGACTGGAACAGACTCTGGAGCCCAGAGGCCTGGATTCAAATTCTGCCTCTTTGTGACGTTGAACACATCAGCTAACCTCCATGGGCCTCAACTTCCCTTTCAGTACAACTGAAAGAGGGTTGACTCTTAACCTGTCAGAGCCCTTCAAAGTCTAGATCTGCTGTCTAAAATATAAAGGAGACACAAAGGAAATAGATGAGGTAAGTGGCAAAGTGGTGATACTGGACACAGATAGGCAGGTCACTTTGCCTTTCTCAGCCTCCATTTCCTCATCTGTAAAATGGGGATTATGATAGCACCTACCTCCCAGGGTTGTTGTGAAGATCCAGTGAGATCATATTTGTAAAGTGCTGCATAAATGCCAACAATTCACTATTATCAATGTCTATATTTGAATGAGTCTCCTCTGATAGTATGTATATTGATTGAGGATGAAGATGTTTTGTTTTTGTCTTTGTATCTAAGCACCTAGCTCTGTGTCCGACTCATAGTAGATGCTTAATAAATACTCACTGATTGATTAAGATGTACTCCACACAGACTCACTGACCATATGTTAAAATGTACACATGCCTTGGGATGCTTGTTTTTGTCTCAGTTTCAGATTATAATCCATCAGTGAACATGTTTAAGCTCCTACTATGTATGGGCCAGTACTGGGCCTGGGAAGGGGAGGAGGCACCAAGCAGAAACTCATACAATTTCTGTCTTCAAGGAGTTCTATCAATAGGGAGAAGTAGGCGGGGCATAGGTAGTTGGTATGATGGAAAGACTGTATGAGGTTTGGCGTCAGAAAGATGAGTTCAAATCTTGCTTCGGTCACTTATTTACCAGTTGTCTGACCTTGGTCAAGTTACTGAACTGCTTTTTGCCTTAGTTTTCCCAACTGTAAAATGAGGATAATATAGTAGCATCCATCGTCCAGGTTTGTTATGAGGACCATAGGAGATAATATTTATAAAGCACTTAGCACAGCGTGGAGCTTATACTGGGTGCTATATAAAGGCTAACTATTACCGCTATAACATCATGACATTTGTTAACTTTAATAACAATGCTAACAACATTACGACAGTTGTTATAATGATGATGAAGACGATGTACCCACATTAGGGTAAACAAAAGACAGGCCAGGTCAGTTCATTTGGAATCAGGCTTGGAGAGGTTCCTACAGTTGTGGGATCTGGAAAGGCCTCAGGAAGAGGAGGTGGACTTTGTCAGCTTCCTGATGATATGAAACAGGACTTAAAAGAACTTTCTGAACCAACTCTTAGGATTTTCCGGGGGATGGGGGTGAGGGACAAACTCTTTGCAAAACTCACATGCTATTTACAGAATGCAGGGAGTTGGCTCTGGCTTTGTCAGCCATATCTGAGTTGAAGAGATATCACGGGGAAAAAAGATATACTTCTTTCAGGATCCTCTCGGGCCTCCTAGTGATGGGGGCTACCTTTTTAAATAGCCACAAACTTATCCACTGGTTTGTTCGCTTTTTCTGGGAAATGTAAATCCCATAAAATATGCTAGAGAGGCAGTGTCCTATCTCACACATCCTGACTCTCAGACTCTGAGCCTTGCTGACCCTGTAGCAATGCATGCAGAGCAAGTGACCACTTGCAGGGGTAAAGAGTTTCCCATCTGGGAGTCCCTCTACAAATTAAATGACAGATCCAGTCAAAAATAAAGATGGATGATGGCACGTATCTTGAATCATCTGACAAAATGTAATCACGATGAGCTTTTGTGGAGTAACCAAATTTCACTTGAACTTGATTACATAATAAAAGGGAATGTGGCCTTAAACCTGGAAAGGAACTCATGCCTTCTCTGAAACCTTTCAGTACTAAGAGATGAAGGAGAGTAAAGATTCTCTGGTAATTAATTGTGTTTGATCCCTGACAATGAAGTTGGAGCTGAAATGGATGGAGCTGGTCAGCAGCTCGGCAGGCAGCTATGGGGCTGGGAGGCATCATCTCAGCCCAGCCGCTGATAGCTTTATTGATTTAAGCTTCTGGCACGCTCTTGTTAATTTTTTTTTAAATCTCCCAATATCTCTAGAGCAAGTTCATTTGGTTTTAAAATGCACATCCCAAAGATTAAGGCAGCTGTGAATTATAGCCACCAAATGATTAATATCCTGAGTGAGTCTATCCAGTGCTTTATCTCCATTATGGAATCTGCCACTGAAATATTTTTATGGTTGAATTAAAAAATTTACTCAAAAAGAAATGATCGAATGATCTCAGCACATAACCCATCCTTAAAAGAGACACTTGTGAAGACTGTTTCTCCAAAAGTTCATTTTTCCATCTGGGTAGAAAGGCCTGGGCAATGGATCCTGATAGATGGAGCTCCCCAAAGCTCTACTTCACATGATCAGGTCCACATCCCTGGGACCTCCATTCTGCAGGTGTTGTTTCCCAAGCCTTTCACCTGGTACCCAGGGTCTTTTTCTAGAAAGGAGGCACAACTATTAAGAGTTTGGAGAAGCTTCCCACTGCAGGTTAAATGTGAAAGCTGGCTTCCCTCTCCAAGGAGGCACTGTGGGGTAGAGTTAGAATCACTCCTCAAGGGCCCTGCTATATTTCTGGTACAAGAATCTAGCGGGAAGATGCCTGGAGAGTAGTTCTAAGAGAAGCATCTTTGATATGCAGTAATACAGAGAATTTCTGATGACCTGAGCCTCGAGTCTCAAAACAAATGAGATTCAGACATTCCTTGAAGGATGGGGAGAACTTCGGCCTAATGAGATGAGGGGTAAGCACCTGAAATCTAATGAACACTAGACAAAGGGAGAAAAGGAGAAAGAGGTGAGATGTCATGGACAAATAGGAGAAAAAGAGACAAGTGAGATATCTAAATGTGAAGAGGTAGGTTGGGGCCAGATGGTAGGGTAATGTTTCTGATCCTGACCACCTGGTGACTACTGACTATCCTGGGTACTCAGTCTGTGAGCTAACATGAGTTTCAGGTTATGCACTTAAAAGTCAGAAGACCTAGATTCAAATCCTGCCTCTTTCTCCTATTAGTCCCGAACCACTCAACCACCTCTGAGCCTATTTCCTCATCTGCAAAATAATTAGGCTAATCCTTGTGCTTCCTGCATACCAGGGATGCTGTGAAGTCCAAATGCAGAAAAAGTCCTATCAAGTGTCAGCTAAGCCACTGTTTCCCAAAGGTAATGGGACAACTTGGAGTGTTTTGTCTGATCCTGGCCTTCTTGCTCCCATTTTAAAAGGGGGGATATAGACTGGGAAAGCCAATTCTACAATTTAAGCTTTAAAATGTGTTTTATTAGTCTGTTTTCTAAATGAAGATTGGTTGATTTTCTCAAGTAAACATAAGTCATTTCCCAGTTGAAGGACTCTAACCTGCATATCTCATTAATATGAACAAGGCAGGAGTTGGTAGGGAGAATTACCCAGATTTCCATCCATGTAACCATAGGCCTTGGCCTGTCCTCTTCTTCTCTTTTTGATTCACTGCCAGACTGGTTACCAGAGGTTTAAATTAAAACTTATTCAAGCAGAACAAGAGGAGCAGCTGCAGGTCCCCCCAAGGTCACTAGGATCTGAGATCTGAGAGGCGGTCCTAGAGAAAAGCTCTCTGGGCATCACTGCACCAGCTACCAACCAGGCCCTCCCCAGCATGTGGCGGCTCCGCAGCCCGGCCGTATCCTTGCTGAACTTGCTGAGGAGGGAGCAGCGTCCCTTAGTGACAATGCTTAATAAATACTTATTGACTGACTAATGCAAGTGTAGTAGACAGGGGCCTTGTGTGGTTTCCCACCCCAATGCCTGCATTTGGTAGGTCTAAATTTACACAGAACAATCATAGAGAAATTAAGGTTAGACACTATGCTTACAGATGTGAAAAGCCTTATTATTTGTTAATTACTGATGAATTTTTAGAGATAATTTTAATTGCCTCAGCCTTTTCAGATGACATTAGTATTAAGAGAACCCTCCAGAATGGGAGTACAATCTCTTTTTGATTCTTCAGTGGAAATAAAAGAGACCCAATCTATTTCTCCAGAAACTTATGACCCAACAGAGGCAAGAGACCCCTGGAACTGATTAATCTGTGTTCTATGACAGCAGCTCGCCTGGGAAATTTGTGCTTTTAATCTGGGAAGACTTCTAGGAGGGGGAGAATGATGGATTTGGCAATAAGCAGATAATATCCCATGGGACAAAGAGAGAACTTCAGACCTTATCCTGAAACCTGCAGGCTGCTGGGGGTTCATCTCATATCACGTCCAGAATATTTTGGTGTTGCTGAATTGTTTTGGTCATTTTCAGTCATGACTGACTGTGACCCCAATTTGGGATTTTCTTCACAAAGACTGGAGCGGTTTGCTGTTTCCTTTTCCAGCTCATTTTACAGATGATGCCACTGAGGCAAACAGGGTAAAGTGACTTGCCCATGATAATACAGCCAGATTTGAACTTGGGAAGATGTTTTGCTGACCCCAGGTCAGGCACTCTACCCACTGCAATGCCACTTAGCTGCTTTTAGTGGGAAGCATTTAAAAAGGATAAATGAGGTCTTTTATAAAAAGGAAACATCACCAACCATTTTTATCCTTCACAAATCTAGATGGCTTTAAGCTGAATTTGTTTAAAATGGGATCCATCTTCATCATGCCAATCCCACTTCACCCCAGTACTGGATAAGAAAAACTCATTCTGTCTTTACAGGCAAGCTTTGCTGTGCTCAGAGAGAGAGAGCTAGATCTGTGGTATACATGAGCCTTAATGATGGATTCAGTTAGATTGTTCTTTCTTTCTGCAGTGAGTAATTCCCAGTCTCCAAATAAATTTTAAAAAGGGTCAAGCACTTGCTATGTGCCACGCACTGTGCTAATGCTGAGGATGAAAATGCAGAAGTGTTTCAAAAAATTTTAGAGTGGAAGAAAGGGAGAATTTACACTTAGGGGAGCAGTGAAGCATGCTTTGGTTTGGGAGCTCACTGGGATGAGAAGTGAGCAGTCCATTGAAACACTCTTTCCGAGATGAAAAAGGACTTCAGCTACTCTAGCTCATAACAGGATGAGATCTCTTTCATAGTACTCCACACTGTCTTTTAGCCTTCAGTCTTGACTTCTAACAAGAGGGAATTTTATGCACCTCCCATTCTACTTTGAGACATTTCTAATCACAAGGAAATTGGGTAGCAGATTTCTTACACCAGGCCATTGTACAACTCCCATCCATGTTCCCAACTCTTCTTCTCTATGACCAAATAAAAGAGAACTTCTTTATCCATGTTACAGCCCAATCAGGTACTTGAAAGGCAGGTATCCTTTTTCTTCAAGTCGGCTCATCTACAGGCTAAACACTGCCTCTTTTATCACCCAGGCATCATATGGTCTGATCTGACTAAACTCTGGAGAGAAAAGAGATCTTAGGTCCTAAATTGATGCCAAGAGCCACAACCATCAACGGTATTTTCAGTGTCATGGAAAGATTTCTCAAAAATAAAAGCTAAAATCGAACAAGTAGGGTTTAAAATGTATCCTCAAGGTTCTCTCCCGTAGTGGCCAGCTGGGAAGGAGAGGGCTCTCTTGAAGTATGTGTGTTATTACTGTAAATATTGATTAGAGTTAAACTCCCTTTTCTATATAACCTAGTAAATAAAATAAAAAGTGAAGGAGAACTGCAAAGTCAATCTGCCCTTTTTAGCTCCTGCTGTTGCTTTAAGAGGTTGCGATCTAATACCTGAAACCAGGAATTGGTGGCTGGATGAGAATGATTCATAACTGCAGGCTTATAGATTAAGATGGGAGGGACCTCAGAGACCATCTTCATTTTTCACATGAAGAAACTGAAGCTCAATGAAGGCAAAAGGACTTGCCCAAGTTCACATATGGAGCTAGGGTCAGAGCAAATCTTGTCTTCTGCCTCTAAATCCAGCATTCTTCTCATGACTTTATCATTCTCACGAACACAATTCTGGAACAAAATTATCCCATGGCAGGCAGTGAATTCAGTGTTTTGGAGCTTGGATAAATTACAATCTCTGCAAGGTGAGGAACTTGAGGAAAATCTTCAAAAACAAGAAATTTCATCTCTAAATGAGCTTGCAGAATATCATGGGTGTGTGGATATATGGGTGTGTCTATTTTATACACATAATTAGATCAGCATGGTGGATATTTTTGCTATTTTTAAAGATTTGGAGAAATAGATCATTGGGATTTTTAATTCACAGATGTGCCAAATTTAAAGTACACAATGTAACCTTTGTGTCAGGTGCATCTTGTTCTGTAGCACAAAGAGTTTTAGTTTCAGTGTTGCCCTTTTCCTCTCATTACTTGGCTCAGCCCCCACCAGCTATCTGGAAGAATCTTTCTGCCAGATAGCTTGGCATAAACACCTCTTTCAAGTGCACTGGATACAGCACACATGACAAGTTTTATTAGAAACCAAGAAAGGAAAATAACAGCCCCCCCACCCGCCCCCAGCTTAGAATGACTCCAAGCCCTTTGTATCCCAAAGAGATCTAAAGGAGGGAAACAAGTGCAAAAATGTTTGTTGCAGCCCTTTTTGTAGAACTGAGTGGCTGCCCATCAGTTGGAGAATGGCTGAATAAATTATGGTATATGAAGGTAATGGAATATTATTGTCCTATAAGAAACGACCAGCAGAATGATTTCAGAGAGGCCTGGGGAGACTGATATGAACTGATGCTGAGTGAAATGAGCAGAACCAGGAAATCATTGTACACAACATCAACAAGATTATATAATGATCAATTCTGATGGACGTGGCTCTTTTCAACAATGAAATGACTGAGGCCAGTTCCAATGATCTTGCGATGAAGAGAGCCATTTACACCCAGAAAGAGGACTGTGGGAACTGAGGGTGGATCACAACATAGCATTTTCACTCTTTTGTCGTAGTATGCTTGCATTTTGTTTTCTTTCCCACTTTTTTTCTTTTTGATCTGATTTTTCTTGTGCAGCGTGATAATTGTAGAAATATATAGAAGTATTGCCTTGTTTAACATATATTGGATTACTTGCCATCTAGAGGAAGGGATGGGTGGAAGGGGAGGAAAAATTTGGAACACAATGTTTTGCAAAGGTCAGTGTTGAAAAATTATCTATTATTAATTTTTAAAAAAAGTGACTCTAAACCCCTTTCAGTGAACACATCCCAGATTCATTCAGGATGCCAGGGGTGAGAGTACTGGTTTAGCAGGGGTCACTCTGGGAGAACTTTGACAAATCAGCTTGTGTTGCCATCTCTCCAGTTGTCCTTCCTTCTGTTTTCATCTTGTTACTTCATTGGATGTATTAAAAAAAAAAAAAAAACATAAAGAGTGTGAAATTTGGAATGAGATGGCTTGAGTCAAATGTCAGTTACTACCTGTGAGACTTTGGACAAATTAGGTAACTTCTTGAAGCCTTGGTTTCCTCATCTGTAAAATAGGGTAGTGGACTAGATGGCCTCTGAGGTCCCATCCTCAGATAGGGTTCACTATTTGTGGCACTCTTGTGGAAGAAATATTCCAGTCCCCATTTTACACATGTGGAGACTGGAATTCAGAGAGGCTTAAAAAAACCCTCACAGTCAAACTGATAGATAACTAATGTCAGAATCCTCTGAACTCTGGCTTTCTCAGCATAAGGCACTGAACAGCTCTGGCAGTATAGGAAGTATGTCTTCCCCCTTTATTTCTCTGGGATTCTCTTGAGTGTTTAGCTCAGTGATTAAGATAGGAGATCATGGAAAACAGACTGGATCCTGATGTTTCATCCCTCTCTCATATAATCAGTTTCAGCTCCTCATTCTCCCAGGCTCTATCTTGACCTCTGCTTCAGCAGTCCTTCTTCCTCTCCTCAAGCCTCTTTCTCTGGTGAGTTCCTTCCTGGATCCTCCATCTGAAGAAGCTCTGGATTTCCAAACCACTTTTCCACCTTGTCCCCATATAGGTACTTCCTGTACTTCCATCCTGCCTCCTCCAGCCCTTTTACGATTCCCTTTTTGGTGTTCCTCTTTTAACATGTAATCTTCTTAGAAGTTGGGAATGTTTTTCTTTTGCTTGTATTAACACAATCTCTAGCACAGAGTAAGTCCTTTAATTCATGGCTTATCTAATCTTATACATCAATGTTGTATTGATATATCTGCATATTTGAGAGTCTCAGCCCTTTAAAGGTCTTGTTTTGAGCATGAGTCCAGGGAATGTTGATTTGCTACTGCTTACTAATTTCATACCAAAGGCAATTTGTTTAAGGTCAAATTGTCCGGGATCACAGTTTAAAATACTAATATAACCTCTGATTCTTAGTGAATCACATTACAGCAAAAGTTGGTTTATCCAACATTTTGTAACAGGAAATCTCTATTAACCATACTCTTCAAATCCACAGTGCAGTATTCATTAATTTTCATTAAATAAATTATTTCTTTACTGAAAGAACTGGGAGATGTTGAAATGTGTGTTGCTGTCAGGGATCACTGAAAGATTCTGGAGAGATGTCACAAGATCAGAGGAAAAGAAAATGCTCACAATTTCAAAAAAAGTAAAGAGAGTAGAGATTTCAAATTATAGGTCAGCATCCTTGACTTTTATTTAGCAAAATTTTAGCCTATAATATCATATAAATGGTTTGTGGGCATTTAGAAAACAAAGAATGCAGGGATCATTAAGAGACAAGATGGCCCACCAGATTAATATTATTTACTTTTTGGGAAGAAAACATTCACAAGATTGCCACAAGGGAAGTGGCTGATCAGGGAAATGCTTTAGATATTGGTTACCTAACTAACAGAACCTCTCCTGTGATTATTATGGATAAGATGAAGAGATGGCAACTAGATAACACAAGCAGTTGGATTCAGAACTAGCTAAATAACCAGTACCAGAGTAGTCATTGCTGGGTCACTGCTGACTCGGAGGGAGTTTGCCTCTGGTATAGATCACAGGCCTATAGAGTTAGAGGCGGAAGGGGCCTGAGAGATGATTGCATCTGATCCCTTCATTGGGATGAGAAGCTGAGGCCCAGAGATATTAAATAAGTGTCTGAGGGTCACACAGGTAGTAAGAGTCGGAGGCAGGCTTCGGGGCCAGATCCTCTGACTACAGACAGAGCTAGTGCTTTTTGTATCACATTTCACATAGAGCTCATATGGATAGAATCAGTCTATGAACATTAAGTATTTACTCTCTTCTAGCTAAAGTGCAGAGAATATAAAAAGTTCACAATTTAATTGAAAAAACAACAAGCAAACAAATATATAAAAAACAAAACTATATATAGGAGATAAAAGAGTGGAATTAAGAGGGTGGGATTTTAGTTGGGACTTAGAGGAAGAAGAGTGTGGAAGTCGAGGGAGCTGGGAGACAAAGTGCCTTCTTCATGGAACAGCCAGGAGGCCAGGTCCCGAAACCGAAGAGTACATGAGGAGTATGGCGTTAGAAGACTGGAAAGGTGGGAGGGGGCTAGGGCTTGAAGGGCTCTGAATGCTAAACAAAGCATTTTGTTTGCTCCTGGAGGCAACAGGGAGCCAATGTGAACAGGGAGAGGTGATGGGATGGGACCGCTCTCCTCTGTAAAATGGGGAGGATAATAGCGTCTCTGTCTCCCAGGTGTGGGAAGGATAAAATGAGACAGTATTTGTGAAGCGCCTTAGCACGGCAACCAGCACATAGTAGGCATCTAGGGAATGTTCCCATCCCCCTTCTTTCTTCCTTAACCCTTACTCTAAAATTAAGTGTATCTCTAACTTGAGAATTATTATTCTAAAATTAATAGTGTCATCTCCAACTGATTTGGATTTAAATTGTAAATTGAGAGTAACATCATCTGTGGGATTCAAGCACAAGCTCTAAATCGACGTGGAGCAAATTACCTACTAAGCGGCTGTCGGGTCTGAGGGAAACCTCGTGGTGGTTTAACTAGTTACCTAATCGTTTTCTACCCAGTTATTAAGCTACTTTCAGCACTAACCAAGGTGACGCACCTCCCCCGCGTGGTTTTTCTAACATTAAGCCCTAAATAAAGTCTGTCCCGAAAGCGGTACTTACCTCCAGCCCCGCGAAGGCGTCGGGCTTCCGGCGTGGGGCTGGCGGAGGGATGCTCTGCGCCTGCGCTCTGGCTCCAAAGGCCGGGCTGCTTTAGAGCCTGGGGGCAGGGGCGTGTCCCTCAAGACTGCCAGAGGCTGGCGTGGGAGAAACAATGCGCCAGATACCCCAAGCTGAGCTCTGGTACCCCAAGCTACGCTCGTAGCCTCAGGCGGGAGCACACCGAATATGGCTTCCCAAAGTAAGCTGTGCGCATGCGCCGTAACATGTGATGGCGTAATAACGGCTGGCCCGGTGAGGCTCTGCGCCTGCGCACTACCCAAAATGCCCGCGGGGCGCTTGCTTCCGGCGTTTGATTTTTACTTCCGGCAGGTGGCTTCCCGCCTCGGTTCGATGACGCCTGAGGGGAGGCTAGAGGCCAGGGTTTGGCCCAGACCTGAGAAGAAGCGGGGTATGAGGCCCAGGGGCCTCTCTTGGGTTGGTGGGCCAGGCCTGGCTGGGGCCCGGGAGTGACCGAACCTCGGATTTAGGACCTTGCTCGTGGCCTTGAGCTTTTCCCCTCCCCCGGGAGGCGCTGCCACTCCCACCGGCGAAGGGTTTCTTTGCTCTTGGGATAAGCGGAGTCGGGGCTGATTCCTCGGAATTCTTCTAGAGTATCGCTGCCTCCTCCCCCTCTTCCTTATTCTGTTGGTAAAAATACCGAAGTGCGAGCTTCTCTAACCTCAAGGAACTTATATGTTAACGGGGGTGAGACAGGAGCAGAAAGTATTTGCAGGACTTGGGTTTAGGTGTTAAGTTTAAAAGAGGTTTCCCAGCTGGAGAAGGGAGGTCTGGCCTGAGAAATCAAGAGTCTGCGCGTGATCATAAAACAGCCTTGAAAACTTCCTTTTTAATTGGGAAACTGTAAGTGGGCAAGAGCTGGGGGCGTCTGGGCTGCCTTGGGGCCTGCAGGAGGGGGAGGGGAGGGAGAGGAGATGCTTTGCAGCAGCCCCCATTGCGCATGAGCTAACCAAACTCTCGGGATCCTGCTCCGCCCCCCTAAGAGGGGGGAAGGCCGGCACCTGGGGCAGCCACGTGACTCCTGCACGTGCCTCTCCTAGACTCCCGGTCGTATTTCTCTGGCTGCACAAACACCTTATGTCACTTCTTAGCCTCCAGGCTCAGTGCCTAAGGAGCCAAATACAAACCAGCCCCTGCCTTCAAGGATCTTATATTCTAAATGGGAAAACGCTGGGTTTGCTTTGCACTTGGATGCAGGCCAACCTAAATCTGCACTGAATCAGCACGTGGTCGGCAGTCCTGCCTCTTCCATCCCGCTGCTGACTGCCTTTTCGGAGGCGGTTCCCAGCCTTCCTCCCTCCTCAGGCCTCCCAGCTTCCTTTTCAGGTGCCCACTCAAGGCCCTGCTTTCCAAAAGAAGCGCCCCTCCCCCTTTTTTGCCCCCTCCCTCGGTGCCAGTACATTTCCCTCTTAGCTCCAGCTTTTCCTGTATGTAACATGTTTGCATGTTATCTCCCCTATCAGCAGTGGAAGAGTGGGAGGCCCGGTTTTTTTTTTTTTTTTTTTTTTTTTTTGCCATTATTTGTGTCCTCGGTGCTTAGTGTAGAGCCTGGCACACAGCAAGCGCTTAATAAATATCTGCAACGGGTTTGGGAAAGAGTCTCTTGTAGTGTTGGGGGTGAGGAGGTAGTGCCCTCCAGGACAAGCCACAGGATGGCTTGAATGCAGCGTGAGAACCACGGGAAATTTGTCTGGAAAGAGGGATCTTGAAGATGGAGAGCTGACACTAGGCAGAGCCATCACATGGTTTTAGCAAGCTGCTGTTGCGGTACCCTTTGTATTTTAGAGGGGACAGAATTTAACTGAAAAGTAGGAAATTTCCTTATGACAGGGGATGTCCAAGAGGAGAAGAGGCTGCTCGTAAGGGAGTGAAGGGCTTCAAGTCTGGGCAGTGCTGCAAAGCTACAAGGAAACAAAGGGGCCTAGTTTGGTCTCTTGAGTTTTACACTTTGGTGGCTGCCATGTTTTGAGGCCACAGGACCCATTTTTTTCTTGATTCTTCATTTTGATGATCTCATCTACTCCCATGGATTCATTTATTATCTTTATGCAGCAGAGTCACAAATCTACATATCCACCCATCATCACTCTAGTCTTTGCAGCCTTTTAATTGCCTGCTGGGACATCCTGGCCTAGGAGAGATTCTACAGACATCTAAGATGCAAGTAACAAAGGTGACTCACTCCCCTTTCCCTCAAACCCATCCTCCTCCTCTATTTGTGTTAGAGGTGAAAATAGAGTCCCATTCAGAGTTCTTGAGTTATACCATATAGGATGTGAACATTGACTGCTTTATGATCACACTCAGAATCTCAGATTTCTTTGGCCAGACCTTCCTCCTCCAGCTGGTAAACTTATTTTAAAGTCAACACCTAAACCCAAGTCATACAAATACTTTTTGCTCCTGTCTCATCATTATCATATAAGCTCCTTGAGGTTAGAGATAGTCTCACTTTTATATTTTTATCAACAGAATTATCACATGGGTCCTTAATACTTTTTTCATTTATTCATTCATTCAGCCCATCTTTCTAGAGTGATTTTAAATTACTTCCCTCCATGCACTCTATGTTCCAGTTTAGATGGGCCTACTTGCTGTTCCTTGTACAGAACATTCCATCTTCTACTTCTATTTCTACAGATTGTCCCCGATGTTTAGAATATTTAACCTTTAAATCTCCACTTCAGGAATTCTTAAACTTTTCGTTCTTTTCTTTAAAAAAAAAAAAAAAAAAAAAAAAAAAAAAAAAAAAAGGACCCTTTGACAGTTTTTCTGGTGAAGTCTATGAACTCCTTTTCAGAATAATGCTTTTAAATACCCCAAATAAAATACATGAGATTTCCAAGGAATGCAATTCTATTAAAATACAATTATGAAAATATAAAAACACCCAAATCAAGTTCATGGATCCCAGGTTAAGAACCTCTGCTTTATCCTTTAGAATCCTTAGCTCAAATATAATGGTAGCTCAAACACAACCACCTGAAAGAAAAGTCTTTCCTGATCCTAGCTGTTAAGTGATCTGCACTTCATCTTTCACACTAGATCTTATTTTGTATTTATCTTGTATACTTTGTTTCATGGCTCCTATAGTAAAAACAAAAGAAAACAGTTTTTCACTAAGTGACTGATGATGGCCCTCTCCCTATTTAGTTGGGTTGGACCTCAGAGAATAGACCATCTGTTGCTGGGTCAATACTGGAAGCCTTTCCAGCCTGATGGAACCTACCAAAACTTATTCTCAGCTCCTATAACCTGGTTACCTTTATACTACAATGAGACCTTAGAGGAAGATTGTGGAAGCCTTTCTGTTTTTACTAACATTCTACCAGTGTCATAAGGTTTCAAGACATGCAAAACAACAGTCTCTAAAGAATGAAAAATCGATAGTACACAGAAGGAAATGGGGAGGCATATGGTGGCACATTCAGTAAACATTTATTAATTGTTCACTATGTGCCATGAACCATGAGATAATAGGAAGAGACTGTACAAATCCTGCCAAAACTCCATAAAGAAAATCAGTATATGATCAAGACCTGAAGATTTTGTAATTATATTAAAAATTACAAAAAGTAACCTTTAGAAATTATATTTTCCCTGTTGGATATAGTTAAAGTATAATCTCCACAGTGTGTGTGTATATATGTGTAATTTAAATAAGGACTAGATAAACAGCTGACATATGAGTTCTTTTGTCCTTTCCTCCCTGAAATGAGCTGTGGACCTTTTCACTGGATGTACTTTATTTAAATGGTTTTCATTCCTTTTGTTTTTTTATCCAGTTGGTATATTTTAAAAAATATAAATGTTTTCAACTTTATCTGTAAAATAGCTCTTGCATTCAAATAGCACTTTCCTTTCTATTTCTGCCATCCTTATCACTTCTCATAGATTAATCTCCCATCTAATCTTTGTGCCTCTACTTTCTTTTTTAAATTCATGTCACATATTACTGACAGGTCAGTTTCTCACATACATAAGTTGGTTCATGTCACAGTCCTGTGACATAAAAAAAATCTTTGGTGATTCTTCATCATCTGCCAGATAAAGTCCTAACCCTTTAGCTGGCCATTTAATGTTCTCCACAATCTGGTTTCATTTAACCTTTTCAGATTTTTTTTCATACTGTTCCTTTTACATACTTTTAGTTGTCTCTCTGGAATATCTTGTTTTCAAAACTTCTGCTTTCCTCTCTATGCTTGAAATACATTTCCTTTCCCTCCTTCCTACCCACCTAAAAATATGCTATTCATCTTTCAAAGTTTAATTCAAATGCCATCTCTTCCTCACAACTTTCCCATAAACCTTTTTCTTCCTTCCCCAGACGTAGTTCAAAATTCCTTTTTTAAACTCGCAGAGCACTTTGTTTATATTTCTCGTATGGACTTAGCACATCTTGTCTTAATTTTTATGTTTGCCTGACTTTATTTCCTCTGTCAGAAGTTAAGTTCCTTGTAAGAAGAGACAGCCTTCTTTATCTTTTTCTCTCCCATTTCCTAGTGCCTCACTATCACATACTCGGTAAATGGCTGTTAAATTTAATTGAATTGAAGTCAGATTAATAATATGAAATATTGAGTGCCTCTAAAGTGTTAGTACACTGGAAAGAGAGACATAAACGTATCATAGGGAGAAATAAAGACACACTTTCCTAGATCAGGGAAAGACACAAAGAAGAATTTCTGCTTAAAGAAGTTTCTCTCTGATTAATTTAAGTAGCTTCTTTTTAATAGAAGACTCTTGCACAACTCATACCCGCTTTGTTCAGTGTTAAATGACTCTGACTGCAAATTTCTCAGCATTGCATATAAAGCTGCCCATTTATCTTGCCAGATTTATTTAACATTTCTCCACTTCACATACTTTCCATTTCAACCAACTGGGCAAGTCTTTTCCCGTTTCTGCACCTTTATTCCTGTTGCCTAAAATGTCTTCTCAATGTCTTATCTCTTATGTAACTTGGGATTGGCCACTCTTTTCTCCTGTCTTAGAAGAGTAATCTCCCTCAGCCATTGCTGATTTGGGGTATAGTTGGTTTAGAACAAAAATCCTTTTTCCTGATTACTTTTAAGGAGGAGGGTTGCTCCAAAATGACACTCTGCCAAATATGGGTTATATAAAAGACCATCACAGATAGTGAATAGCAAGGCAATTTATTAAAATATTTAGTCAACAAAAATCAGAATCCTATAATTGAAATGAATCAGAAGAAACCCTAGAGTAAATTGGATATTTAAATAGGAATGAGATCTTGCCCTAAAAGAGAGACATTGATCTCATCTAAGGGAAATTCTCTGAAATTTATAGGAAATCCTGCTGGAAATCTGGGGCATGATGGGCACCCAGATGTCCAAATTTTTCTATAGCTTTCAGAAACTTTCTCCTCACATGTCTGGAGTTGTATCTAGGCAGAGTCTGGGATAACATATGTTTTTTCTCAAAAAAGAAAAGAAAACAAAGGCTCTTTAGAACTTCTACCATGTCCTCATGCAGGAGCCTCTCCACCAGTAAAAGCAGTCTCCTCCAGAATGCCACAGCTCAACCAGAAGCCAAGGTTCTCCATAGAAGCTTTTACCTCTTCAGGGTTCTCCTCAGCTTATCATCATTAATGCTTGCTCCCACAACATTTCAATTGATTTACCCAATTGTGCCAAGTCTTTATAGTAGAATGTAAGAGACTGCAAGGCGAGAGCTATACCATGCTGGCACAGCGGATTCTTCCAAATAAAGGAGAGTATCCAAATGGCATGGAGGTGAATGGGCTTCTCAGGTCTGCTGGTGAGAAGGCTCATTGTAGTTTTTTACTCAGAAATATAATTTCACCCTTTTGCCTGCCACAGAGGAGAAAATATTAGCTTTGGAGACAATGGACCTGAGTCCAAGTCCTGACTCCCAGTGTGATTTGGGGGGAGGCATTTGATTTTCAAGGGCTTCCCACTTATCTGTTAAAAAAAATGAAGGGATTGTCTTATGACCTCTGAGGTTCCTTCCAGCTCTGGGTCTATTATCCTATAATCCTACTTTCTTCTAAAAGACATTATACAAAATGTGGCTCTGAACTTCATATATCCCTGTGCTTTTCTGTGTTCAAATTGAAAGGTAGATGAAGAAACATTTATATCTTGATAACATAAATATGTGAAAACCCAGGGATGCTCATTCTATCCCAGACAGAGCCTTTCAAAGGAAACTTATCAGTATAAGTGGCTTAAGTGCATTTAGGTTACCTGGAATTAAATGTGTTTACTTTTCATTGCTCAAAATAAAAAAGTAAAAATGCCTTCTTGCCACAGAAAGGTGGGGGTACTTGTTGAATGGTTTATGTTGATTTAAGTCTGGATAATAATTATTGTTTCATCTTTCTCCCTCTTCTTCTTTCTTCTCATTCTCCAACAGGAAAAAGTAGAATATGCCTTCCTGATCATTTTTACAGTTGAAACATTTTTGAAGATTATAGCCTATGGATTATTGTTACACCCTAATGCTTATGTTAGGAATGGATGGAATTTGCTGGATTTTGTAATAGTAATAGTAGGGTAAGTTATTTATGTTTGGGGAACTGTGTGGAAAAGGGGGGGTTGGCATGAAATGCTTTTTGTGGTCATTTATTATTTTTGTTTGTTTTGGGGTGGGCTTTCTGGGGGAGGTGGAGTGGAATTTTTCCCAGATTTGTATTAGGGGCCTGACTTGAGATCAATTTTAAAAATAGAAGAGCTTTTAAACTCCTTGTGGGAACATATTTGAAATTTACTATCATTTTAATGAGTCCCCCAATGAATGCCCTGTGAAGAAAATCCTTATCCAAGATTTAATCTGGCTGTGAATATTCACTATGTGGGCCTTGCTGGGGACTAGACTCTAATGAGGATGGCTCCTAATACACATCTTTTTGTTGAATGAAAAGAAAAAAATACAGTGTGTGGTACTGTAGTACTTTACCATCATTTTACTTCGTCTAAAAATGATTTTTGCTAACTCATGGGAGACTTGGACATACATTAAATAATAACAAGGAACGACTAAATGATGCGAAATGTCTGGCTTTAGATCAGTGGTAAGCCAGAAAATGCAGAGAGGCAGCCATGCTCCACAGATCATTTCATGGCAGTGAGGAAACATACCCTAAGGAGGATCCAAATTAAAGGAGAGCTTCAGGTCTGCACTTCATTTATGACTATGTGTAGCTCTGACCAGCAATATAGTCTCTACCAGAGCAGGAAATTGATGCCTTTGGGGCCACTTTCTTAGATGATGGCCTTCCCTTCTTTGTGTTTACACATTTTGTGCATAATTTACTTACACAAATTGTGCCTAATAATGAAGCTTTACCACCAAAGCTGCCTCCTTCAGTTGTATTTGTCAGGCTGCACAGGAGTCCTTAACCGTTCTTGGGTCTAGATTTGGATTACATTGGATTGTTATCTTCTGAGGTTTACCACGGCCCAATGATATGTAACCAAACTTCCTGTAAATCATGAGGACCTTGCAGTCACATGTTAGATACTAGCAAACTGATCAATGACCATAAAATACTTGGCTCTTTCACACATGTGTGCATGTGCACACACACACACACACACACACACACACACACACACACACAAATATTTTTCAGAGGCTTTCACTGCTTTCTTTTTTTAGGAGGTTAGGATTGGAATCCTAAGGGCCAGGATTGCATGGGCCCAGCAGTGGTGAGCAGACGCCCTCTTGAGGTTATTAGGTAGATGGACAAAAGAAAGTGTTTGTCAAAGGACTTTATGTCCACATAGTCAAATAAGATATTTGAAAGATATCTTTCAATGTGAAGATATGAAAATCATCGCAAAATATCCCAGAAAGAAACTCCCTTCCATCTTTTCTAACAGCTATAGTCTTGGAAGTTCTCAAATTGGCTAGGGCAAATACTCAGGTCTGTAGGTCTAGATTCTCTTACCATATATTCAGTTTTGCTGTGTTCACTCTTTTCTTAGACTTTTAATAGGCAGCTAGAAATGGGAATAATGTTTTATTTTGTTAAAATACTTACATTTCAAAATTCCCATTCATTTTATGAATTTTATTTCACCAAGAAGATAAGACAGATATTAATATTCTTATGTTATAGTTGAGAAGTTAATTGACTTGATCAGAGTCCCATGGCTATTCTCAGTAGAGCCACAACTAGAATAGATTTCATGACTTCTGCTGCATTGTTTTTTAGTGCTATGATGAGTTACTGGGTCTCTGTCTCTGTCTCTGTCTCTGTCTCTGTCTCTCCTCTCCCTGTCTTCCTTTTCTCTCTTTCCCCTCCTTCCCTTTCCCTCCTCCTTCTCTCTTCTTCTCTCTTTCTCTCTCCCTCCTTCTCTCTCTCTCATCCTACCCTCATATCTAGTGATCACAATTAGGCTTTGTAGATAGTACATAAGCTCTGTTCTTCCAGTGAGTAAGCTTGCAAGGTGAAGAATCTGGTGTGCCAGTGTCTTATCTTAATTAAAAAACAAAATATACTTGAATTATGGAAAATACCCAAGAAACATTGGATTCCTTGAGGTGGCTAAGTTCCTATCCCAGTATCTCAGATAGAGGCCTTGTGATATGAAAAAAGTTATAACCATTCTCTTGATATAAGTGTCTCAAGACCATTCTTGAAGAAATTGGACAGTTATTGTTGACAGTTATGCTGAGTCTTCTAGAAATGAGGCAAGTCACATTAGCTCTGAGAGCCTCGGTTTCCTCTGCTCTGATATACAGAGGTTCAATCAGGGGAGCCTTCAGGTCCCTTTCAGCTCAGCATCCCTGTGGTTCTTTGATGATGCTGTTCTGGGTTTGGGTGGGAAAAATGCAAATAAAGTTGTATCCTGAAAAATGGTCAGGGGACTTCACCCTTGGTTCCCCTTGTTTTAGAGATGAAAATACTTTTTTAATGTACTATCACACCACACAACTTTCCCCAGTGCTCTTTTGTGTGTACTCTTAGAGATGTTCCCTACATCTACTCTTATTTAAATTGCAATCTGGTGGAATTGGCCCTTGTCTGAAAATACCAGTGGTCATTGTGTTTTAGCTCCTCGGATGATATAATTTAATGTTTCTCTCTGTTTTTCTTTCAGATTGTTTAGTGTAATTTTGGAACAATTAACCAAAGAAACAGAAGGAGGTAACCACTCTAGTGGCAAATCAGGCGGTTTTGATGTCAAAGCCCTCCGCGCCTTTCGAGTGTTGAGACCACTTCGGCTAGTATCAGGAGTGCCCAGTAGGTTCTGTTCCTTTTCTCTATCCTCTTAGAGTTGGTGGTTGGTAGGTCTATTCAGGTCACGTTTCAAATTTCTCAGTGATGATTTGGAATAGAAAGCATTGAGATGGCCGGGTAGCTTTCTCAAAAAGTAGTTATCTGAGTGAGGAACTGTTTTAGGGGCTCATATGATGTAAACCAATCCAATTTCAGTTTAGCTTCAGGGGAGAAGTGATTCTCTTTGAAAGCAACTGAAAGACGGTCCTTGCCTTATTCTCAGGCACTAGTTGAATTCTTGGTTGTTTTTATTATACTTTTGTGTTATAATATCCTGCTAGAACTTAAAATTCAACATGTCTAGAACTCAGTTTGTCATCTTTCCACCAAAGGTCTTCTCCCCCCACTCAGCTTCTCCTCTTGACCATTTTATTTCTGTTAATGGTACCACCATTTTTTATCATCTGTACATGAAATCTGATTCTTCCTTGTCCTTTATTCCTAACAACCTTTCAGCTTCCAAGTCCTGTTGATTTTTCCTTCATAATATTTTCTATATCATTTTCTTTTTTTTTCTTTTCATTTCTATAGTTACCACCTTAGTTCAGGCTCTAACTTCTTACCTGAACTATTATAATAGCTTCCTAATTGCCTCCAGATTTCATATTTCTAATTCATCCTCAATACCACAGGACCACATTAATCTTCACGTTTGAAGACTGTTGTACTCCAGCTCCTAAAGGAGGGATGGTTTTAAGAGAGGGAAGATTATGGAGTTTCATTTTGGACATGTTTGAGATATCTGTAATTCAGACATCTAGAGATATCCAGTTCATGATGAGGGATTTAGCTCAGTCTGTCTGAGCTGGATGGATAGATCTAGAAGTTATTTATATAGAGATAATAATTGAACATAATGAGATAAATTATAACAATAATAATGATGACATATATGTATGTCCTTTAAAGTTTACAAAATGTTATATACTCATGTTCTCTTTTGAGTCTCACAACAATTCTGTAAGGTAGATAATACAGGTATTATTCCATTTTATATAAGAGAAAGCTGAGACTCAAGAAGATGCCCTCATTTACCCATAGTTGACCTTTAAGTGTCAGAAATAGGATTTTAACTGTGGTCTTCCTGACTCCAGATCTAACATCTGCCATATCAGATACCATAAAGGAAATGAACAAAGTCTTGGGAGTGCCCATGGTTAGGGGGCTGGGGTGTGAGTGTCAGCCCAGCAAAGGAGACTGTTAAAGAGAAGAACCAGAGGAGAACCCTGAGTCTGGAGGAATAGGCAGGAGTTGGTGGTACTCAGTTATGTATCAAATGCGGCAAAGAGGATGAAGGCTGAGAATAGGCCATCAGATCAGCCAACTGGAAGAGAGAAGGTTTAGTGGAACAGTGTCTTTGGAAGCCAAACTGTGCAAAATCACCATCTCTGTTTATTCATTTGTAAAATACAGAGACTAGATAATATTAACAATCTCAACTGGGTCTATTTTTACATATATTTATATTTAATGAAATATGTCTTATCTTTCTATACATATACAAATTTTGTCCTGTAAGTTAGCTTAAAGATGTGTGTGTGAAATATCTCATCCTGTATTGACTTCTATTGTCATCGACAATAAATTAGGAGCCTATTTTCTCTGGTTTTTATGATTATGGGATTATGATTATGGGTAGAACAACCTCTGGAAAACATTATTCTTGGAGTCTCTTCTGAGCCCATAAGCAGTATATTTTTCTCTCTCTTTCCTAGGTTTACAAGTTGTCCTGAATTCCATTATAAAAGCCATGGTTCCCCTCCTCCACATTGCCCTTTTGGTATTATTTGTAATCATAATCTATGCTATTATAGGATTGGAACTTTTTATTGGGAAAATGCACAAATCTTGTTTTTTCACTGATACAGGTAAGTAATGAAAATGTCAGCTATCCTATTAAGATATTCTGTCACTCTCAACCAGTTAAAAAAGCTTTGGTTATTTTGGAGGATGAGTAAGATAGAACCAAAACAGTCAGACAGTTAAAGGCATATCTTGTGAGCTCATTGTTAGTCAGTGTATTGCTCTTCTGTAACTTTGTGAGCTGATAGTGACCCTTTTGTGTGTGTGTGTGAATGTGCCTCACAACAGTTCCATGTTCAGATTCAGCCACTGCCCCAGGAGGGTGGAGGCTATCCTTATACTTGTTCCTAAACCCTTCCCCCCACATATCTGTCTCATGGATCCTGCCATCAATATCTTTGAAAAAAGGTATTAGCTATGAAGAATAACAATACATATTTATAAGCAGCTTAGATTAGTTGATCAGATTAACTATTACTGACCAGGGCCTCAGAGGGGATGGGACTTACCACAGGTAAGTTTTGATGATGGGAAAACTTTTGGATCATGGGAGCCCTGTCTGGGAGATACTTGGGGGCTTATGATGGGGTAGTGTGAGGCACTGAATGACCGTGAAGGGGAACTGATGAAAATTCCCTTCTCCTGCTTCTCAAAGATGTGCCTCCTTTGGGATTTTCATCCAGAGCCTGCCAGGGGGTTCGGGAATTGCTTTGCTCTGTATTGCTACGATGCTCTGTTTTCGCCTCACGGCCAGGATGGTGATCCCCTCTGGGTTTGTTTGCAGATATTTTAGCCGAAGACGACCCAGCACCTTGTGCGTTCTCAGGGAATGGGCGCCAGTGCACCGCCAATGGCACGGAATGTAGAAGTGGATGGGTTGGACCAAATGGAGGCATAACCAACTTTGATAATTTTGCCTTTGCAATGCTTACTGTTTTCCAATGTATTACTATGGAAGGCTGGACAGACGTGTTGTACTGGGTAAGTAGCTGGTGATTTGTTGCTTGACCTTGCTTGGATGATTTCTGGTTTGTTAGCATGTCACATTAAGTTCATTGGAAAGATTGATGGAAAAGGGGCCTTAGGAGAATTATGGGTGAGAAGATGAATAGATGCTTTTCATTGCTCATGCCATGAAATTCTTGGTTTTAGGTAAAGGAGTTTTATTTATGATGCAGAATTAAGTTTTTAGGTCTGCAGGCCATCCTCTGCTCCTTCCAAATGCCCTATACAAAAGCCTTTGCGGGAAATGCCTGCTCAGGTGCTATTCCTTAACGAACAAGTATGCCAGCTGGCTCTTCTCCTCCCTCACTGTGCCACCACTTGGGTCCCATGGATGAGGTTTATATTTGTTTCCCTCCCTCCTCTCCTGGAACTGCAGAGAGCTGTTAAGGCTGACCTGCTTCAGCCACCAAGAGCTTCTGATGGGGAGAAACACTCTTTGTCCTCCCTTTCTTTAGAGTAGTTCTCCAGCCTCTCCAAATGGGACAGAATTAAGAAGGGTAGAACCTCCTTCCTTTCTCCTTTTCCATTAGTTTCTTTTTGTACCATTACATTTCCCTTCTGCATCTTGAGATTGATGTAACTTAGCTCAGCTTAGTCTCAGATTCTCCACCTTTTCTCAGAAGATACAAAACCTTTGGCAAAGAAGTACGGCCTCTGAGTTTGCTGCAAGGCCTGCTAACCCACATAAGCTGTGAGTTTGGGATGGTTCTGAAAACCTCCCCTCTTGCTCTTGTTTGGCCAGCTAGGTTTGGCTCGCTTTACACGTTAGTTTTATTATCACCACTACACCTACTACCATCTGGATCATTAGTAAAGCCAACACAGTGGCATTTCAACTTTTCCATAGCCGGTTTTCCCTAAAATCGGAGAGGAGATATCAGAGTCCTATGATTTTGATTTTATTTTTTTCTGGATACAAAACAGTCTAAACCACAGATACATTTTGAGTCAGCATTAACCAGGGCCTTAATTCTCAATTACTAGAAGACATTTAATAGGCAGATACCTTTGTGAATGGGCATTGTTATGTATCAGAGGTCTTCAAATGAAAAAGCAACATCTCCCAGCAAGGCACGGAGCCCTAAGCATCATGACAGCTGAGATAGCTGGCTTTTCTAAAGAGTCTTGTTCCACTAAGCCAGCAAAAAGTCCTCTTCAAGATGCTAGCAAAGAAGTCTGGATAAGTATCTCCTTTGGCTCACTTGAGGGCCAGCAATGATGGTAATGTATATGTTTAGAAGATGAATCTGAAAGAAATTGTTCTCTCCAAAGTTGAAGGCAAATTTGATAACTATGGTTTAGGCATCATTCAGCACGTTTCTTTGTCTGTCTTTCTAAATTACCTTGGAAGCATGTCTGAGATTGTGTGTATGTCTTGTGTGTCAGTTTGTTTTCTATCATTTACATATCCAAAGAAACCCCTTCTATAATAGAGATAACTGTGTTTAGGGAGGAATTGAAGCTACTTTTTGTTGGTTGAATCAAGAATGTAGCTGCAGAAGATACCTGGGTATTAGCTGAAGAACTGGGCCAAACCATTGGAGAAAGATTTTCTTAGGGCAGGGCCTGCTTTCAGGTTAGCAGCCTTCTGAGGCCTGAGTCACATTCTCTTCCTAAGGTTCCTAATAAACTCCAAGGTTCAACATCACAAGAAGAAAGCTACATTTTCTCCTGCTAGCCTCCTTTTCAGCCAAACACTCAATCCAGGATCTTACCCAGAGAACTAGAAAAAACAACACTTTTTTCATTTTACATTTTACTTAAAAACAAACATCTATGGTTTTTCTTGGCTGAAATTTCTAGTAGAATGTAAGCTCCTTAAGGGCAGGGACTGTCTCACTTTTGTGTCTGTATCTCCAGTGCCTAGCATAAGCTTAACAGATGCTTCATGGCTTAACTCCTTCTGTCATCAAGGTGAATCATCATTGCCGATGCAACATTACTCAACCAATAGGGTGATTTTTGACCTTCATGTTTTAGTTTTTGCTCCTTGATTCTTCCTTTCACTGTGGGCTGTCTGCTGTCCTGTACCCAGTGAAAACATAATCAGTTTCAAAATTAGAGAAGATAAGAGAAAACTCCATGGGCCAGAAGCAACAGAAGGGATTTCCAGACATTCTTCTGAAAACCTTAAAGTGTTGCCTAAACTGATGGTAATTAGTATTGTTATTACTAATATCATAATTCTATGGTGAATAACTATACATTAATTATAGTATCACCTGCTATTTTAAATGTCATTCTGTTGTGGAAATCATAGCATGTTTTCTCTGGATTCCTTGGAGAGGAACAATTTATCTAGATGTAAAGGTGATTTCCCCAAAGCCCTACATCAGATCATGTTGTAGAGAGGTGAGGTCTGAAATTCAACAATATTGATTTCCTGATCTATATATTTTTTCCCTTTGGTGGAGTCTCATACTTGTGAAAGAAATCAGTGAGACAATAAGACACTGCAATACACAATGAGCTTCCAGTGTTGTGAAATCTCATTCACCTTTTAGAATGTCACAGATGAATGAGCAAACACTGGTAATATTGAGAAACACAGGATCTTCACTTTTATGACTCATTTATTGCACATCCATAAACTCATCCTACAGTTATGGAGGAGTGATGTTGATAGAAAGTCTGTCCAGCTTTGAGAGATTTCAGCGTTTTTAGAGACCAGAGAGATTCTCTAGTCCCAAAGTATTCATGCAGTGAGCCATGCTCACACACTACTAAGTGTGGCTCAAACCTGATTAAAATATAATCGGGAAATATTTAACAAAATAAATGAAAGTACAATAAAATATAGACACTACAATGTAGTTTTCTAAGTCAAAATATGGTCTACAGGGATCCTTTTTTATATAGTGTAGTGGCCCCCATTTCTGTTAGGGTTTCCTACCACATGATTTAGTCTATGTACCTCAGAGTTCTATAACAAATGTAGGTTTAAAATCAGGTTTGCCTGATTTAGCAGAAAATGCAAGTCTCTTTTTGGACTTTTGGGATAAATGTGTCCACTCTTTCTGAAATGATGAGCTGGAAGTCTGATTTTGTCAACTGTGTTTATCCTCCTAAAATTATTACTACCATCCATTAATTTTTTTACTCCCAGGGTCCAGGAACAAGTGGAAGTCAGCCTCCCTTACTACAAAGCCATTAATTTCAAAATGTCAGTCATTATTGACCTTCCCCAGCCCTCTGTTTTCTATATTCTGGGGTCAACTAGTCAAAGAAATTCAATGACTTGTAAGATATTTCTGCAACAGTGGGGCAGCTCAAAGGGATTTAGGGAAGAGAGGATTTTATATTCTCTTAGGAAC
This sequence comes from Antechinus flavipes, assembly GCF_016432865.1. Classification (NCBI taxonomy): domain Eukaryota; kingdom Metazoa; phylum Chordata; class Mammalia; order Dasyuromorphia; family Dasyuridae; genus Antechinus; species Antechinus flavipes. The sequence continues at coordinate 9,746,780 of NC_067398.1, forward strand.
TAAGTAGAAAAGTATGGACACAACTAGTTTTATTTTTGTATTTTTTTTTGTTGTTGTTGTTGAGGCTAGTCCCATGATCAACCCATCATTTCTACTTGTCTCATTATATCAGTAGCGTGGATTGGTTGTTATTTATAAATAAAATTTTCTGAATACTTCCTAAAAGAAGAAGACAATATATTTAAATGCTTAAGGAAATCCTTAAGCTTTTTAATGAAGGGAATAATCCTTGAGTAGAATAATTTCATATCTTGAGACATTTATGTCCCTGTAGTGTATTACCAAGTGCCTTAATTCCCAAAGACACATGGAAAGTCACATAGAAGATTTAAAAAATGAAATGCAGGGGCAGGTAAGTGGTGCAGTGGATAGAGCACCAATCCTGAAGACAGGAGGACCTGAGTTCAAATCTGGCCTCAGATACTTAACACTCCTGGCTGTGTGACCCTGGGTGAGTCACTTAACCCTAAATGCCTCAGGAAAAAAGTGAAATACAGATGACTGTTCACTTTAAATAAACTCATTGGCCTCAAATCCAGACTTTTCAAACAAATGACTTTTTGGATGTGGAGTGGGAAGGTGGATTGGAAGGAGGAAAGTGATAAAGGAGATGTATAGATGGGAAAGCTGGGCTATTCACAACACAAAAGAATTCTCTAGTGTAAAAAAAAAGAATTCACTAATGTGCTTATTTAAGTAATGAATTCCTGAGACACATTAAAAGCCTAATTTTATTTACAAAAAGTGTTTTAGACCTAGAGGCAAGATGGCAAAAAATGGAAAGACCTCAGTAAACCAGTAGTAAGAACCTCTGTTTTCATGGCCTCTCTGGTTCCTTCCAATTTTAGCCTTCTCTGGTCCAGACATTTAGGAACTGCTATGAGAGAGACACATGTGAACATAGAAGAGAAAACTCATTGCTTACTTTGACATACAGATGAAACTCTTCTTCTGAATATCACTTCCATCATATAGGGAGACAATTGCAGAATCCAAAAGGTCTTTCAGAGCCAAAAGTAATGAAGACCCTATAGAGAACTTACCTGTACTCCCTCTTTGATATTTGCAGATGATAGAGAGTTAAGATTTTTCCCCACTGAAAATTGCAATAAAGTCCTGGTTCAGGAAATCCTTCAGAAAGCCCCCATAATACCAATAGCTGAGGCACAAGAGTAATCTCTCCAGCCTATCAGCCAGCTGTTCTTTTTTTCTTGAAGTTCTCATACTCATTACACAGAAGTACTGCTGGGGTGCCAAGTTCTAGCATTGTTTTATATCAATAAGAAGTGCATCCAATTGATCTTTGGTGTGTCATCATTGGGTAGTTCAGGAGCTGTCCAGAGTGCTGAACTTAGTGTCAGGCGACATTGGAGCCACTCAGCCTTACTAGCTGAAAGAACACAAGCAAGTCATTTATCATTCTGGGCCTGATTCCTCATCTGTAAAATGGAAATAATAAGAATCCTAAGATTTTAGAGTCAGAAGTTGCATCAGTGATCATCTAGTCCAACACATATATGAAAAACCATTTCTTTTTGTTCTCAGAAGGACCTTATCCAGTTTGTACTTGAAAACATGTGGATGGAAACTTACTGTCTCCTGAAGCAGCTTGCTTGAATTTTGGATAAGTCTAATTGTTAGCAAAGTTTTTCCTTACATTAAGTCCAAATTTGCTTTGTTCCATGCTGTTTGTTTTATCCACTTTTGTTTAATCCACTTGGTTCAGCCTTCTTAGTTCTATCCTTCTGGAGGAAAGTACTTCAGATGCTTGAAGACAGTTCCCTTGTTTTTCTTTTCCACTCTCCCACCTTAAGACTTCTCTTCTCTAGGTCACATTTCTGTTGTTATGATTGTCCTAAATAGGGTACGAATTCAAGGCCTTTCCTAGACCTCTAAGGTTGGTCTTCTTTAAGTGCTTTCTAGCTTATGAAAATCAAAAGCTTATTTTGAAAGCTGTGTCACAATCATTTAGATATCTGACACATTGAATAGTATGCTTCAACAAATACTGAGTGTCTTCTGTGGATGGGCACTCTGCTAGGTGTTCAGCTGTGAAGGCCAAAATGAAGTAGTGTCTGCATTCAAAGACCTTCCATCATCCTACATGGAACAACACATGCCCTGCTCTGGATTTATGTGACCCACATTCAACCTTAGAAGTGCCTCAGAAATCATTATTTGGGGCTCATTTTGCCCCTTCCTCCAGTACCCTTGAGAACCTTAGAATATAGCTTTATGTTTACAAGTCTTGTCCCCATGGGCACAAAGCCCTCATCCCCAAGCACTTATGCTAACAACAATCAGATGTGAACAGCTTTTTTTTCACTCCACAGGAAAAAAAAGCAGAAACCTCCAAGTGCTTTTGGAGTTGCTCTGTGCTGAATGCATTTCAAACTATGGTGTGCTCTATAAGCGGCAGCTGGCATCATGTATTATTACTCTCTTTCTGGTGCTGCCACATGACCTCTGGAGATAGAAAGATTGTTCTCAGCTATAGGCTATATAGATTTTTGGGCTACTTATTCACAATCCTTAGAAATTCATTTTCAGAGGCAACCTCCATTTGTACTTGATAGCAAGAGATAAAGTCATAGTAATCTATTCTTTGAATAACGAGTAGTTCAGAATTGCTAACTTCTTAGAGGAGTTCAGGTACTGGATGCCTGTGGGGAAAAGGCAGATCTCTTTGTGTCATAGTCTTAATATCAAATTTTAAAAAGAGTCTATTTTATTTTCAGATTCACATTTCACCAACTCCTCCTTCTTCCCACTGTTTGAGAAAGCTAGAAAAACAAAACCCCTGTTACAAACATGCATAATTGGGCAAAATAGATCCTTGCATCTCCCATGTCCCTAAATAAAAATATGTTTTGTTCTGTCCTCGGAGTCCATCAGTTTTCCACATGGAGGTGGGTAACATGCAACAACAGATTTTAAATGTGAAAAGTGTCATCAATCATTTAGCACAACTCCTCATTTTACAAAGAAGACAGGGTCAGAAAGCTTCTATGATTTCTCCTGGATTCCAGATGCTGCAGATGGCAGAGCCAGAATTTGTACCCAAATCTTCTTACTCCAGATGTAGAGCTCTTTTCATTGTACCATCTTGCCTCTTCCAATTCCTCAGAAGCTCTGGCTTACAGGATGGTGCAGAGAATGGGTACAAAGAGAATCTGTAATGTACGTCACCCAAAAATCGTTTGAAAGAGAATTCTTATTCGGCCTTGCTAGTAAGATGGGAGCCTAAAGGGGAGCCCTTTTATAGCCAGGAAGAGATGAGATAAAAAGGAAGAGAGCTCAAGTGGAGGGAGCTGTGGGAAATCACACGAGTTCTAGAACATTGGAATCCTAGGATTAGGGTTTAGTCTTCCAGGTGTAGGTATCTCTCCCTCCCACTGAGCCTTTGTAACAGGTCGGATGTTCTATATTTCTCCACCAAACAGAGCAGCTGAGCCTATATGGAAGGTCTGCCTTCTGCTTTTTTGCTTAGATTAGTTTATTGAGCTTAATTAGATAAACAATTGTGGCTCAGCACTGACTCATTCATTACCTTAATTACCAGTGTGAGATATTGAAGACTGATAGGAGTTCCATTAAGCATGTCGCTTTTCATGTGTCCAAACAGGTGTTTCATAGGGGATTTAATGCCCTTTCCCTAGACATCAACAACAGATGCTAGGTTGTTTTTGGTTGTTGTTATATTCCTCATTTGGCCCACTAGCAGCATTATTGTAGAGCTAAAACCCGAGGAAAAGAAGAAAGTTAAAAAAAAAAAACTCAATATGCTTAATAGGAGATGCTGGGAAAAGATTCAGGTTTTATCATGAGAGGTACGAGCAAGCTGGCAGTTTTTACACTGTATAGGGTGGTAGAAGAAACTGTTGTCAGGAGGGAGGATTTAGATATTTAGATATACTTAGGCCTACTATACCTATGAAGTCTGTTTCCTTTCTTCTGATTACATTCCCTGTATTGTGCAAGGCTCAGTTCTTGCTTGACATTGATCAGCAACTTCAGGATTTTCCACTTGGTTTTGGGCTTCAGAATTCCCATTGTCTATTTGCCTATATCTTGGACTGCAGGGTGGCTCTAGAAACCACTCTGAGGATTCAAAATGAGATTGAGCTTGGCCTGAAGGAGCTGCTCCATTTGATCCCCAAAGTATAAATGTTGCATCTCGAAGAGGAGAGTAGCACTCTGCCCCCTAGCATTGATGATTTCTTTCACCTAGCCATATAGTTAGAGCTTAATCAATACTTGTAAACTGACTTTGCAGACCATCTGTGATCAGGGTCATGAATTGGAATTAGATGTGCCCTTAGAGGTCATCTTGTCCAATGTCCTCATTTTATAGATGAGGAAATCAAGGTCCAGAAAAGTTAAGTGACTTGCCCCTTGTCACACTGAGCTAGGATTTGAATCCAGATCTCTTGACTCCATTTCTAATACTTTCCAGTTCTTTTGATGTGGTTCAAAACCACTTCTATGGTTCTAAATCCAAGAACTGAAGAGGATTCAAGGGTTCCTTTTTCCTCCAGAATCCCTTCTTGTAGGTATAATGCAGAGAGATCATCCAACAATTCCAAATGCTTAGAATGTGCACAAAGCAGAGCTGTGGGAGAGAATTCTTTGGAAGAAGAAGGAAAGATGTTTCTAGAACATCCTCAATATCTTTTTGTGATACTTGGAATCTGTCACTTTGTTTTCTTTCAAACCTGGCCAAATCAGGTTCCAAAATGTCCCTAGAAAGTTCTTGGAGAAACTTAACTTTTTAAGGGATGTTGCATTTTTGTCACAATGTTAAGTTTTTTTTTTTAGCTTCTCCCCATCAATGGTTTCTTAACTTGCTCTCTGAGACTAAATAGAGAAATATCAGTCTCTCTTCCATCTGAGCAAACTTCAGAGACTCAAATGTGCCCCACTTCAAAACATACATCCTTGAGGGACCCTTCCTCAGAATCTGGGAGCTTCAGATGACCCCTATTACTAAGTATCTCAGGCTGAGTGCCATTCTCTTGACTTAGGACAGCCACAGGGCACCACAGGGCACAGAGGGCTGGGCCTGGTGTTAGGAAGACCTGAACCAAATCCAGCCTCATATACTGACTAATTGTATATGTGGGGCTAGTCACCTTACCTCTATGTCTCAGTTTATTCCACTGTAAAATAGGAATTACAACAGCACTTATCTCACAGGATTGCTGTGAGTTTCGAATGGGATCATATTATAAAGAGTCCTTAGCACAATGCCTTAGCACAACAGGAGATGCTATGAAAATGTTTGTTCAATTTCTTCTCCTTTTCTCCCTTTAAATAGAGGGTTATATATGCACATGCTTGGGAAAAACAAAGGAAAGAAGGAGGAAAAAATCCTAATGATGAGAAACTGGCAGTTAGATCTTTGTCCCCAACAAAAACAATTTAGGAATTAGGCTGCAGTGTTTTTTTTCCCCCTTGGTCCAGTTAGAGGGCCTTTTCTTAAACTGACCAATCAGTCCAGATCCCCTTCAGAAAGTTAGCCCCCTCCCCCCAGTTCTCCTGTCCTTCCATGTGTCCCAAGTCTGATTTTCTTGGGACGTTGAATGTTGCACTTTTCATTTGTGTGTGTGTGTGTGTGTGTGTGTGTGTGTGTGTGTGTGTGTGTGCTGGATGTTGTAGTGAATGTGCATTTGCTGCTCTTGCTGCTGCCTCTCATTCAGATCTTGGGAAATGTTTAGAAGAATGTATAGAATTCTGTCTCTAATATAAAGCTTTAGCTTTGAAAAAGTTGATTCTGAATTTTCCTTCCTAACTCTGTAATAAGCCCCTTCTCTAAGCCCATCTTGTTTCTTGCAGATGAATGATGCTATGGGATTTGAGTTACCATGGGTCTATTTTGTCAGTCTCGTCATCTTTGGGTCATTTTTCGTACTAAATCTTGTACTTGGTGTATTGAGCGGGTAAGCGACACCTCTTTCCTCATGAACGCAGAGTCCCAAGGACAGCTGCCAAGACCACACAGGCATTGCTCAGTGGGGGCCGTTCAGGGGAGCTTTCAGACAAAGTGACACTCAACAAGTGAGACATAGGAATATATATTCCTAGGTAGATTTAAATGGTCTGTCTACCTTTTCTCATTCTATCTGGACTTAAATTCTTGTTGAGTTTTTTCCCAAAGGAAAACTGCCTTTCTCTGACATCTAAGGAGGAAAAATTATAAAAAAGATCATTGATTAAATGTATTGACTATGAAGTTCAATGGAAGTCTTATCCATTGGCTGCCCTTTCTAGCTTTATAAAATGAGCAGCTTTGTAACCATTGCGCCCCTTCAGCTATAAAGGGTTAGAGGTGCAGACTAAGATCAGCATCTTGGTTTCCTGTGGTTTCATATTCAGGAGCAGAATTGGCTTAATTGGGGAAATTCAGAGAGTCCCAGGCCAGCCTTGGCTGGCAGAGGGAATGCCTGAGGGGTGTGGCAGCTGCGTCTGGGACTCTGCTCTTTAGTGACTGGATAACTTGTAACTGATTTCCTTACATTTTACAGGTAAATGATGCAATAGGATGGGAATGGCCATGGGTGTATTTTGTTAGTCTGATCATCCTTGGCTCATTTTTCGTCCTTAACCTGGTTCTTGGTGTGCTTAGTGGGTAAGCAGCCCGATTATTGTTGCATACGCCACTGAGCAGCGTGCGAGCGGCCTTTTCGAGTCCCCCAGCTGCTCAGTGGTGGCTTCTTTGCATGCCCTTTGGATTCTTTTGTCACTTCTTCCAGTGTGGTGCTTTGGAATTGAGATGTGATCCTTCTGCCTGTATCTGTCTGTGTGACCTTATGTGTTAACAGCATTGCCAGACCCTATTGATTATATGAGGCATTAATCACCTCACCTTGAAAACTCATCTGTGTAGTTTTCACACACAGCCTGGAATGATGGACTACAAGTGAGTAAGCTGGTTTTCCCTACTACTGAGAAAAGGGATGTTGGCCCCTTTGAGAGGTCAGGTGGGTAAGATGAACCGGGTTCTTTAAAATGACCCTATCATAGATTACCCAGAATACTTTTGGTTTTATTATAATATGCTTGGGTTAGAGTGGAGCTACCAAACAGACCTCAGTTTATGAGCTGGGTTTCTCTTGCTGCCGAGCATGATTCCCTTTCCCCTCCCCTCTCCTTCTCTGCCCTCCTTTCCTCTTTTTGCCCCTCTCCTCCACTTTCCTCTCTTTCTTTCTCTTCTTTTCCCTTCTTCCCTCCAGTTCTCATCTTTCTGCCTTTTCTTTCCTTCCTACCTTTAGTAACCTTTTCTCCTTTAAGATACTGGGTGTAAGTATGGTAAAAGCAACATTTCTTATCAGAGGGCCCTTTTTTGGAAATGTATCTCTATTTACCTTTGTGGTATTTAAGGCCATCTCCTCTACAGCCTGGGGGTCACAGCTTCAAGACAGAGGGAGCTGCCCACTAAATAGAGCGTCGATATTGAAAGTGTGGGCTACCTTGCAATCCATTCTTTATCCTCACTTTTCAATATTCCAGTCATTGTTTTTGTAGCTAGGGGAGCCTCCCTAGGCTATGATATTTAATAACTACACAATCTCGTCTAGTTCTTAAAGGTAGCTGTTGTCCAAGCCTCTCTCCCTCCTCTAAGTTGAGAATTCATCTTGTAGAACACGGCAGAGGGAGCCTGGTTTGTTTTCATGCCATGCTGCTATTTACTTTTTGGTGCTCCTTATTTTGTAGTTAGTATATATATTTATTTTCTTTCTGAGCCTCATTTTCCTTATCTTTAAATAGTGCTTAGAATCACCATAGGCTGGGGGGCAGCGTTAGTAAGCATTAAAGCTTTTCATAAAGAGTAAACTGCCGTCCACCCTGAAAGCCTTCTCTTGGGTTCTCCCTCCAAAGACTCCAACATCACCCAGCCCTTGATTGCAACTCTGGCCTTTGTTGTTCTGGATTTCCCAGATCACCCTATGCCTTTTGTCTCCATTGCCTCCACAATAGTCAATCTAGAAGGTCATTAATTTTTTTTAGCTATAAAGGTCACATGGGGAACTAATTAATCTTCCTAAGAAAGAAAATTTGGGAAGAAGAAAAAGAACCAGAGTTCATATAGTCTATTTTTTTTCTCAGAGGATGAAAGGTGGGAAGAAAAAGAAGTCACTTCCCTATTTTCAGGCTTAGTCTGGGTATTTGAGCCTCCCCAACTACTGTCTATGGCCTGTGATGGTTCTGTCTTGTATTAATTAGCCCAAACCTTGCTTCTCTTCCCTAGTGATAACATTGTGAGGATTGTGGGAAAAGATAAGAATGTTGGATGTGAACTTGAGGCATCTAGGGTCTAGAACCCTGCCCCTGCCCTCTTCTACCCCTGGGACCTTGCACTAGTAATTTCTCCTTTCTGGGTTGACCTTAAGGGAGAAGGGCCTGAATGTTGCAAACGCTTAGTCCCAGAATCTGGGTCCCATCTACTCTGAGGATACCTTGTTAGAGGTGCAGCAGGTGCTCAGAAAATAAATACCCTTTTGGTTGGCTAATCTTTGTCTGTTTTCCTATGAATATCTTAAGAGAACTTTTTTTTTTCATTTTTCCAAAGCAGCTCATTTGCTCAAACTTGGCTTTTTCCTGTATCTATTCATGGTAGAAAGAAAAATCAAGTAATTCATTATTTCCCTTCATCATTTCTTTTCTAGAAGTCCAGTTCTCCCTCTAGGAATAGGAAAACATTTAAACAAATTATTATGACAGGTTTTCTGACTTGAGCACTGGATATTTATGAAGCCCAAATCATGAGATTATGTTTCCTGGTAGTGCAGGAAGGGGCTGCTCACCATCCAATCTCTTTTACATATCAGAGAACAGAAATCTCCAGAAGGGAAATTTCTCCCTGCAACATGGCAGAAGTGAGACCCAGATAGCCCTTACAATCCATTGTTCTTTGGAGGGCACTACAGTGCACGAGCACAAGACCTGCAGTCAGGAGACCTGAGTTCAAATTCTGCCTTTGGCACTTACTAACCGTGTGATCCTGGACAACTATTCAGCCTCTTTCGGCCTCCATTTTCTCATCTGTGAAAAGGAAATAATAACAGCAAATGCCTCCTTGGATTCCTGTGTGAAGTGCTAGACGAACCTAAACATGCTCTAGAAATGACAAGATTTTATTATTGTTTCCACTGTTGTATTATATTGCCCAAGAAATGAATTTTCACAGAGATATTTTTGCAAAGAATCTTTTACTCTTTTTTTATATTTTTAAAATCTCTATATACTTAGATGATTCTGTGGAAAAAATCTGATTCCCAGGAATGAGAAAACTACCTTTATCTTACAACCCTATTTACCAGATCATTCTGTTTTATAAACTGCTTGGCCTTTGACCCCCACATTCAAAAAGAGGACAGGCTATAAACTGGACACCAACGATTGGATTTTAAAAGGTTACCATTAGTCTTCTCCTCCTTCTTCTCCCAAGGGGTGTGCCTCCAGATTCCAGCTGGCAGAAGAATCACTCTTGTCATTTAGTTTTTTCATAGATTTCCCAAGGTACGGGGACTTTTGTACCCCTAAAAGAAAGTCCTGTGCTCTGGAGGAGGCAGTGGTTCCAGCCTTTTAGAACATGCACATGGGATTTTTACCTTATGTCATGCTCTCTCAAGGAACCATTATGTCACATAAATTTTTTCATAAATTATAAGCTCCTAGGCTTCTTTAGAGCTGACACAACACCAGGCACCATCTCACTTGATCTTCTTGTTTTGCACATGAGGGCAGTTCAGGCCCAAACCAAGATCTTACAGATAGTAATTTGCAGAATCTGAATTTGAACTCAAGGCCCCAAGCTCCCAAGCAGGATCCTTTCTACTATACTTTGATGACCTTCAAATCAACATGTTTTGCTTTGACAGTTAGAAGTCATTCTTCAGTCATAGGAACTGCTAGGGACATTTCAAACCCAATCTTGGCAATCATTACTCTGGGATTTATCTCAAAGAACCTAGCTGTAATGGAGGCATCAGATGAATCCAAACCAGGTATCTTAGGTAACTCCCAGGGTGGCCCCCTACAACCATTCTAGCGAGCCAGCTTTCCAGGTGTGGCCCCTGTGATGCTCAAGGCTGGGCTGGGTGCTGTGGCCTCTGTTCACTTTTGTACAAGATGGCTCCTTGTGTTGCTGTGTGGTCGTTCCATGTCCTCCCTCTCTGACGGCCTTCGTCTTGTGCATTGCATGTTGGACGTGGGATCTTTTTGATCTTTCCTGAGACTGCTGATTTGGAGGGATTTGGGGTTTATATCAGATCCAGTTTTAAGGTGAGTGACAATGCCTACAAATCTAAACTGAGTCTGCAGAAGTAACCAGACACAAACACTGACTTGATGCTTCGCTCCTGAAGGAGACACTAGAACAGAAACTCACAGGAAGAGCTTTGTGAGGCTGAAGGATTTTGGTGCAATTTCTCTCAAGTCAGCAAGAGATGTTTCTTATGTTTAAGATATTAGTCAATAGCTAGGATGGTTTATGTTTCATTTTCTTAAATCAGCTTTTTGGAAGTTTTGTGGTTATTCTCATTTTAAACTCTAGAGCTTATTTACACTTAAAAATGTGATTGATGTCTTTTGTTATTACATGGTCTATATTTCCCCAAATATCCTTGCTTCTTCACCTACTCCCATCCAATCTATCTCATGTAACAATAAATATTTTATACCTTTTTTAAAAGAGAATGATGAAATTCTGCCTTAGTTCCTTCTAATCACTTTTGACAACACTAAAATAGACACAGTAAGAGAGGACGGTGACTTGTTAATGTTATGATTCTCAACATGGCTCCTGGAATGATGACCATTTGAACCCCATAACACTAGGAAAACATGTTGAGTTTTAACCATACTACAGCCAGTCACTAGTGAACCCATATAACCATATAATTGTAGTTTGACCTAATAAAAGGAGCTTGTGAGATTGGTTATTAGAAATACAAGGTAATTCAGTGATTTAAGAATAGTCACTTAATCTGTTTTCCATATCTCCATTTTACAATGAAGACAGTACTCATTCCTTTAACTCCATTTGCAAACTATGTTGGCCAACTCTTCTATTCAAAGATTTAAAAAGGGACTGAATTGTGCTTCGTGTCAAACTAAGATGAAGGAATTCACATATAAGGCAGATCTTCCTAATTAGAGTAATTGAGGGGTATCTGTGTGTGTCTGTGTATGCGTGTTTAGGGGGGAGTGGGGATAGTCAAACTGAACTAATGAAAAGGCAGAATTATAAGACATCTTAAAATATGCCTCAGTAAACACCAAAGGGTTTTCAAAGAACTTAAGTTCTTCTGGAGGCACTGGGAACACATTCACACATAATCCTAGTACAAGGGAGGGAGTAAAAGAAACAAACGAGAAATCCAGGAAAAAAGGCCTGTAGGTTTGTTGGGCTGAGCAATATGGGCCTGGGATTTGTTAATAAGGATATGTCATGACTTTCTGAAGAAGAATTAAATTGCAGGAGTAGAGACGGTGGTTGTAGTGGAGACCCAGATGTGAAGCAGTGGTGGAATAAGGAGACATGCCAGTGACGTGGTTCTTTCCTAAGGGAGAGAAAGTAAGGCTTTTGAGGGGATAATAGCCTTGAGTGGGTAGAGCTGATAGTAAGTATAAATTCAGGGAAGTTCATTTCTGTTTGTAAGCTCCTAGTATAGGTTAGGCTCTGGGGAAAGAAAAGCAAAACCAGAGCAATTCCATGCCATTAAGTAGTTTTCATGTTACTTGGGGGAAAGTGGGGAATATGAGTGTAAAGTGAGAATCTGTCTCAGGTAACTGAAGGTAAGAGAGCACACAAGCCTCTAGAAAGATGCGTCAAGACTCCTTGTGGCAGGAGCTTCGTGAATTAAAGAATGTTAAGGGTCCTAATAGATGGAGGTGAGGAGACACTAGGGGTTAACTGGAGGAGATGAAGACTAGCAGGTAGAGGAGTTTAGCTGGTACGTGGGATTCATAAAGATAGTCACCTACCAAGAATCTCTTATGGGTCGATGTGCTGGGTCCTATGGCAGGCTCTGGAGATTCTTATCCTCAGGGAGCTTATATTCTGTTGGGGAATACAACTTATATTATGTAAATAGATATAAAATATAAACATTGTTAAATACAGGGTAGTTTGGGCTATTGGAAGTACTAAAAAACAGCTGTGGAGTATCAAGAAAATCCTCACATAGGAGATGCTGGTCAACTTGGAATTGGCAATAAGCCAGAAAGGCTGGAGCTGGATGGATAAGGGCTTTCAGTGTCAAGGTGAGGAGGGATATTGTAGAAGTGACAGAGAGTTACCAAGCAGGGAGATTGGGGTCACAGACTGAAGAAAAGGATTGTCAGAGGAAAAGAGATGGTTGTCAGAAGAGGGAGGACAGAGTTCAGGATCATGAAAGTAGAAGTAGAAATTGAGGGTGACCATAATTATAAGTGACTGAAGCGGAGGGGAAACAAAGGTTGTGGGAGTTGGAGAGATTGGTGTCCTGATGGGACAGCGTATTTGAAGGAAACATAAATGTTGACATTACTGAGGATGAACGTAGGGTATGGGGTATTCACAGAAGCTGAGAGCATCTTTCTTCTTGAGAAAGGAGGGAGAAGGACTAGGAGGTCAGCAGATAGGATATTCATAGGGAGATTTAAACAGAGAGTGAACTTCAAAGAAGCAGAATTCCCTAAGGGTGTTGAGAGAAGTTGGAAGAGGCCCAGACTCTGTGGCAGAGCCTCCAGGAGAAGGCTGGGTTTATGTGAACATTAGAAGATGAAAAAAGTATTACATGAAGAAATCATAGGTGAAGGGAGGGCAGATTATTAATGACAGAAGTGGGATGTCTAGAGGTAGTAGCAGAAGAGAGGAGGCACTGGAGAAGGCCTAGGGATATGAGAAGATAGAAAGCTAATAGGGAAGTGGTTTTACTTGAGGTGACAGTGACCCCTGATTAGCAGGAGGTGGCGTATGCTAACCAGAGAGAGCTAGGACCAAGTAGGGAAATGCTTGTAGACTAATCAGCTCAAAGGTCCCAGTTAGAATCAGAGCGAGGCTCTGCTGATAGTGTCTCCAAGATGGGATCTCATTGTGATGATCCCTCTCATAGCTTATAGGAATATCATGCATTTCTAAATTTTTGTAAGTTATAATTATATAGACTAATATTTATCAAAGTATACTTTGAATGAATAGAACAATTTCTAATTAATCTATATGACTATGATGCCTACAGATACATCTTACTAATATGTAAAGTTCTGGGAAAATAGGATAGGATCCCATTGTGAAACACAGATAAACTAAAGAAGGGAGTAGATATTTTATTCTAGGGAGCTATGGAATGTGATGGAGCAAGCTGAAGGGGTGACCTGGTGAGATGTGCACTCAAGGAATCCCTTTGAGACAGGGAGACTGAGTCAGAAACTTTTGGAGAATGGACTGAGTCTCTGACCTAGGCTGTGGATGTGAGAATGGAGAGAACTATGAGGGCTGCTAGAAATGCCACAGAGATAAAGATAGAACCACATGGTATCTGCCACCATTGGAGGCCCTCCATTCTTGGGTAGCATTACCCAAGTTATATTGCACTTAGATTTGCCTCTTTGGAATTCCTCCCTTCTAGTTCTTTTCTTCCATGGATTATTCCTGATATCGATCAGGAAACAAATGAATTGATGTTTTGCTGCTCAAATGTCACATCAAAACTCTTATGATGACCAAATGAGAAAAAGATATCTAATCCCCATTTTTAGTTGGTTTGTTTGAAGTCTGAAGTCCATGGTTTGCTGACCAATCTCGCAAGCCAAAGATAATTGCAACACTGAGAGATCTCTGTCCTTAGCTGTATGTGATACTTGAGGTCTAATTGGGAGTGAGGTTCTCTTGTTGCCTGCATAGTGGGATTGAAAGATGATCACATGGTTAGAGAATGTCCAAGCTTGGAGTCTCTTGAGAGAAATTCCTGTGGATCCTCTGGGAGAAGAACAAGTGAAAAAATTAAATTTAAATACTATTTTGATAGGATACCAACTCTCTTCTTTTAATATACAAGTCACAATAATTAAAAATATTGAATTGCTGAATTAAAAATCTGTCTGTTGTAGGAAACAGCCGGCTCCCAATGCCATTGGCAAAATGGTACTGAAGCTCCCAGGCTGGGGCCGTACCTGAAATCAGAGTGAGCACTAACTCCTTGACTGCTGGCTCTGGTTTCCATAGAAATGCATGTCAGATCAGTAAGGGAAAGTTTTCTTTTTTACTGATCTTTGTTTCCCTGGCAACAGCAGTGTGATGGATCCAGTAGAAAGTCCTCATTTCCTCACTTCAGCACGAACCACACAGCTTCCAACCTCCCTTAAAAATTATTTTAACAGAGTACCAAGAACCTTTGAAGATCTCAGATAACTTTAGTCCTGATGGTACAACTGGAATTCACACTACAGCTTAGCAGCTTCACTGCAGATTGTCACCATGTGAGTCTTATTTGGCCTCTGTGTGGTTTATTTCCAACTTGTGCTGTCATGGGAAAGGGAGAAGTTGTAGAGGGAATCATTTTAGGAGGTCAGGCCACTATGTTATTTAAACCTAGATTCTGGAAGAGAAAATTTAAAAATGAATGATGTGTGCAACTATACTTCTTGACAAAACCACTAAGCTAGAAATGATCCAAATTAAAGCTATAAATTTTCTGCACTACTTCCACACTAGATGGCATTTGCAAAAACTGTTATAGTCACAGTTGAGAAGAATGTTTTATGGGGTTTGTCATTTAATTCCTTGAAAGACAAATTGGCCAATGTTGCATAATGAAAATGGAAATGCAAAATGGTGCCGTGCATGTGGTAGGTGTTTAATTGAATACAATCACTAACTATTTTACCCATCATTTGTGATAACGTTTAACTAGAGAAGGTTATTTTAAAGAGTATAATTGCTTGAGGAACTATCCTATTATCCCCAGAAGAGTCATCTTTGTGGACAAAGGAAGATTTCCTTTGTTTTTAAAGTTCAACATTGTCCTGGCAACTAGACTTTTATTGTACTAATCCAGGAAATCTATATTCCTGAAATGCCCATATTCCCTTCAGGAATGTTGCATTAGTAAGTCACAAAAAATGGCCTCCATGAAGTTATTAGTAATTTCCCTGCCTGAATTAGAGACTGCTATGGTGCTTTCTTCACAAAAGTCATTTCAGATAGCTGGCATAAGCTCAGCATTTATGAATGACACTTTCTTTTAGTATTGCAATTAAATTACTGAAAAAAATGTAAATCTATCATCAACTCTTGCAGACTTTGCAGGTATAAAGTTCCACCTCTCTAGCCTACCTGCTTCTCCCCCTTACCAAGCTTTTAGCCATTTCCCCAGTTTTCCCCAATCATCAACACTCTATAAGTTTGCTTTATTTTCCACCTTATTTTCTTTTCCTTTTCTTGTTTTGCTTTACCAAACCCTTTCTCCTTTTCCTTCTCCAGTCTTTTCTCTTCAGATTCTGACTCATTGATTCTTTGTATACCACTCCTTCTACTTTAATCTTTTCCCACAGAAGCCAGAAGTAGAATCTATGGAAATTGTTTACTTTCACATTTTTTCTCAATTCCTCCCAAATTTTCCTCTTCCAGATTTAATGTTCAGCCTTATTCATAAGTCCAAATTACCTACACAACTTTCTTATTATTTTATTCCAGATTTCTTCTCTTCTGTTCCTACAATCACCTTTCTCAGAATTCCTTGTGGCAAAAGAGAATGAAGTTAAACATAATAATGCTAATATAATTGAAAGAATATAGTTTGGGGTATTAGGAGACCTATGTTCGGGTCTCATCTCTTCACTTAAAATTTTATGACTTTGGGCAAGTGGTTTACATTATTAGGCCACAATTTCATCTATAAAATGAGGGTACTAAATACTCTCTAAGTTTCCTTCATGGGAGTAGTGGAAGATAATGCCTTAAGATAAATTTACATATGAAAGCACCTTCAATATCTCTCCTCCACCACATTTTAAGATCCCAAGATTCTCAGGGGTGAATCAAGTTTTCCAAACACCTCTTATTTCAAACCCAGTGTTTTTCAGTGGTGTTCTTCTGCTGCTTCCATGAAGATCTTTCTGGAAGTAAAAGTCTTCTCATCCATTTGGGACAGATCTATTGGAGTTTCACATCAGGTTCAGGGATGAACATTATAGTCTCCAGAAGCCTTTGTTTTGATGTGATAGATTGGGAAGAAACATAAGATGTGTTGTTTCTTTTATTTCTTTCTGATTTTCATTTTGAAAGAATGGCTGTCTTATACATGCTTTCAACAGAGAGAAGTCTCATATTATTGTGAGAATGTATCTGTGAAGTTTTTTTTTACAAGTTTGAAGAGAAATAATGGTAAGATTAAAATTTTCTTCTAATAGGCATTTTTCTCCAATCCTAATAAATACCTCCTAGGCTATGAGCACTACTTCTAAGATGAGCTTGATTTCTTTAAGTCTGATTGTCATAAGATTTTGGTTTAGGATTTAAGGATAAGATTTTAATCCATGAAGAGTCAGATCATTCCTTCACAACTCTATTTTAAAATAAATCTTGGTAATGAGCCAAAGCATTTTCCTGGCATGCTTTGAATCTTAGAGCATTTGGGGGCTTTTCAGCCTCAAAATCAGGGAGGTTTTTATGATTTTCAAAAGAGTTCTTATCTTGTATCACTGTGGGTTTGACCCAGTCAAAATTTGATATGACTAATCACTTGTCAAAGAGACTGGATTTTGAGGACAGCTCTGTGACCTTTCCCTATGTCACTGGAAATCTGAATTTCAGAGGTACACAGAGGGATTTTGAAGTAAATCTGAGGAGCTGCAACATTCTCTTCCCATATCCCCTTCTCTCAGTTCATTAGTCAAGTATTAACTAGACATCTATTATGTGCCCAACACTTGGTTTACTCAGAGTAGAAGTCCAAAAAAGACAAGGAACCAATTCTTGAGAAGCTTACAGTCTAGTCGTGTCAGAAATGCAAATTGTGAGAAGTTTAATCATATTATAAGAAAAACAGACCATTTAAATCCAAAGAAATAATTTGAACAGGGGTCTGTCAGGGCAAAAAGTAAGGGAGAGATGTGAGAAAGGAATTCTTTATCAGCTGCTACATTAAGAATCTCTGACCTCTTCCAAGCATTTATTAAATGCTTACAGTGTTGTAAACACTGGGAGTCTAGATGCTGGGGAAGTAAAGACACAAAGTAGCCTTTATTCTCAAGATGAGGAGACCATTTCACAAATGGCTACAAAATAAGTATATGGAAAGGTATAGCCATAGTAAATGTAATTTGGGGATCAGGAAAAGCTTCATATACAAGGTAGCATTTGACTTAAATCTTATAAACCCTTGGGAAACTAGGGATTCTGAGAGTCAAGAGGTGAGGGAGGTGCATTCCAGGCTAGTGGGACAAGCACAGGGAAAGGAGATGAAACAACATGAGAATCATTGATTTGGCTGGACTGGAATGAACTTGAAAGAGAGTAGGATAGAATAAGACTAGAAATGTAAGTCATAAGCAGGTAGTGAGGCAGAACATTTGGTTTTGAGTTCTAGAAGTAATAGGAAGCCACTAGAATTTGTGAGCTGGTGAGTAACATCAACCAGTGCTTGAAGATGATCACATTGGCAGACATTAAGGGTGAATGACAGAAGGCAGAGACTGGAGACAGGGAGACTACTTAGGCAAATGCAGTAATTTAAGCTAGAGATGATAAAAAGCTGAAGTCAGCTGGTGATTGGGAGTGATGAAAAGAGAATATATGTGAGATGTGCGTGTGAAATAGACAAGACTTGGCAAGTGATTGTGTGCAGGAAGGGAGAGTAAGGAGATAAGGATGACAGTGAACCTGAGTTCTGGAAGAGAAGTGATGACTTTGACAGAAAAAGTTCAGAAGGGGGGGGGGCTTAAGAACAAATGGGTTCTGTTTTGCTCATTATGAATTTGAGACAGCTACAGAACATCCAATTTTATAATCTAATCTGGTGACCTAGGACTCAAACTCAGGAGAATGTGTAGATAAATAGATAAATAGATCTTGAAGTTGTCTGCATAGAAATGATCATTGTACCCAAGAAATCACTGAGAGTGAGCATATATATAGAGAAGAGAGCCTAGGACAGAGTCTTGGAGTATACCCTCAATGAGAAGATGTGACATGATGATTTAGGAAAGAAGTCTGTCTGAAGAAGTGGCAGACAGCTAGTAATAGAACCAAGAAAGCAGTGTCATCAAAAATCAAATATGTGAGAATATGTAAGAGGAGAAGATGGCCAATAGTATCAAATCCTGCATACACTTCAAGAAGGATCAAGATTGAGAGAAAAGGCAATTGAGAGATCATTGATAACTTTAGAGAGAGTACTTTCTGAGAAATAAACGTGAGAGGAGTAAAGTGAGTGGGACCAACAAGTGTGGGCATTTTTTCTAGGATTTTGTCTATGAAAAGAAGAAGAGAAAAAGATAGTAGCTCCAAGTGTGAAATTTTGCATTTTTTTCTTAGGAAAAAGGAGATCTGTGTGTTTGTAAGCATCAGGAAACAAACCAGAAGTGAGGAAAAGATTAAAGGCTAAAGAGAATGAGGATGATTGTGGGCCTGTCTGCCTGAGAAAATGAAAAAATAGGATCAAGAGTATAACACAATCAAGAAAAAAAGACAGTCAAGAAAAGAGCTACTTCTTTATTTGAGATTATGATAGAGGAGAGAATAAGGGATGATTTCAAGGTGTTTATATATGTAAAGCAGCAGAGTAGGTAGCTTACAGCAAATGGCTTCTTTATCTAATGAAGTATGGTTTTAGCAAGGCCTTGTTAAGGGGAGAAAGAGCCTTGAGAAAAGTGAGAGCCAGTTAAAATCAGGCTATCTAAAATTGTAGAAGACCTAATCAATGCAATTGTGAGACATCTTGCAGCACTGTTCGTGCTGTTCAGAAATACTTCTGTTCAGAAGTATTTGATGAATCTTATTTGAAATATAAAATCATTCACTCCTTCAAGATCTTGGTCATTCTCCCCACTGAGTATCTTTTTCTTCTTTTCAATAAAGAAGAAGACATTGGGGATGAAAGAGAATCCTAAATTCTGAGGATACTTCCCATAGCCAGATTATTGACCAAACAGCCTCTGACCTCACTATTTTCCATGCTTTTTTTACCTTTGTTTTTGGTTTCGTTGGTTCTAAAAAGCAATTGACCCCAAATGAAAAACATTGGTGTCATCTGCCTACTTAACACTACTAATAAGTCCCAAGATGGGGTTGAGTGATGAATACAAATCTAAGTTAAATGGTTCTGGATGAATTCAAGAAAGGACAGCCTACTTCCTATCCATGCTTCAGTCCATGATAATGGTGAGGAGATCCAGGGAATTTATTCTTTCATCAGTACCTTTTCCTGTATAATTTTGCATTTACATGTAGAATTTTAGGTGAATTTCTTAGAAAAATAAATCGTAGTTTGTTGTGCCTTCCTGGTACACTTGATCAAAGCATCCCTTTCTCCTTTGCTTCCTTTAGTCCTTGTTTCCCATCTATGCTATCTCCTTGCTCCCATTAGCCCGATAGTGGTGAAGGTTCAGAAGACACTGCACTTGAGGTTTCTTAATCAACACCATGACCCATCTCAATTTGTTGTTACATAAAAGTCAGTTCCCTGGGGTTGCTGGCTCCATCAGATAGCCGCTTTTGTGAGTCAGACTGCAGTACCATACTTCTTCCCTTCTTTCCTTTTGTAGCCAGAGAACTGAAAATGTTAGTTGTGGTTGCCTTTGGACTAGGCAACGATATTAGTAAACTTTGTCTTTGAAAATATCCATGTGGTTTATGATTTGAGTGATATTTCTTTAGGGAAAGATTTTTAGGGATCTTGTGATTTGGAAATACTCATGGTAAGTGTAGGCTGAGAGGGATTGGGATAAGAGAAATTAATCCCAGTATGTTTCTAAAGAGTACCTTGGCAAAGTAACTCATGCCTCCCCACAAGTCAGATAAATGGTAAAGCTTTATTACATTTTTAAGAACAGTGTTGTTGGAAGGTTTTTTTTTTTTTTTTTTTGCTATAGATTTTTCTTTGCATAGCCCTAGGAGCCATTTTTAAAGTGATTCCTCCATGACACATCTGATTGATGTGTCTATAACAGGAAAGCATGGACATTGACAGAATGCTTTTCCATGTTACTTCATTTCATCCTCATGCCATGAAATAAGAAGAGACTCAGGTTTGAAAACCCTATCACTTCCTAGCTCTGTAACCATAGGCAGGTTATTTAACCTTGGTTTTGTCATCTGCAAATTGAGATTGATAATATTTGTATTAGAAATTTCACAGCTTTGCTAGGAGGATTTACTGAGATAATGTATGTAAAGCCCTTTTCATATCTTAAAGCAGTATATAAATATCAGCTATTATTTTTATTCTCAACTTTTTTCAGCAGTAGCAAATTCACTATATCTAGAGTTTTTCAAGCAGAAGTTAGGGACATCTTCAAGATGCTTCCTGCTCTGATGTGCTCTGAAGGCTATGCCAGCATTGAGATCTGGAATCCCTAAATAACCTTTATGAGCAGACACCCAAAGCATTGTCCATCTATCCATCTGCTTCAGGGACAAGTGGGCATTGCTTCCTTAGGAAAGTTTCCCCCGTGCACCCTCGCACACAAAAGTTGGATGAAGACATACTTAGGTATTTGGATGCTGCACTGAATAGAAAGTGGCAGTGAATACCACCCTGCTTTCTTTAGAAGAAGAAATGAATCTATTTTAGTAAGCCTCCTTTTCCCCTGTGCAGAGCAAGGTTGATGGGGAAAGGGGAGGGCCAAGCCAGAGGAAAGTCAGGAAGATATTTTTTTTTGCACTTGAAAAAACAAAAAAATAAATTATCTGTCACGGTACAAATACCTGTTTTTGCTTCCAGAAGATCAGGATTAGAGCACAATGTCCTCAAAAATGAGCACAGGCGTTTCCTAGGTCACAGGTGATCAGACTTTTCAACAATGAATAGGTTGTAAGGTAGTAGTTTCCCAAGATCCTCAGAGTCTGTAACTCTTTGCCCACAGTCTGGTCACATACAATGAGGCCTCTGGGTCCATTAGACAGTTTCTAGACTCCTATTCTCTCTTGAGCTTGTTTGGCTGCTCAGTGATCACGTCTTCATAGTTAATAAATGGTGACAGTAAAGACCCAAAATGAGAATTAGCATTTCTCAAATGCAATGTGGTAGGAGGAGGGGCAGTGATTTCCCTGCCTGAGAGGGAACTTGATGGAGAGGATAGAGCACTAGCCTGGAGTCTGGAAAAACCTGATTTATGATCCTATATTTGACACTAATTAGCAGTGGAACTGTGGAAAAGTGACCTCCCCCTTTAGCTCTCACTTCCTCATCTGGAAAGTGAAGACAGTCGAAACGTTAGATTTAGGCCACCAATACAAAGGCCTACTCTGCCACCCTTGGACACTATAATAGGAGGAGGGAGAGGAGGAATAAACATTTGTGTAGCATGCACTGTGTACCAAACACTGTGCTGAATATGTATTAATTTTATTTTATTTTTACAAATATTAACTCATATGTGGTAGATGCTATTACTGTAATGTTCCAATTATAATTGCTGGAAGATTCTAATAACATGCGTGGAAAGCTCTTTGTAAGTCTTAAGGAACTATTGCAGTAATAACTATGGTCATTATAACTGAGCAACCTCGTTTTGTCTAATTAAATTAGGCTCAGTGATCTAGTACTTTGCAAGCCTCAAATACTACATGTGACAAATATTTTTTAAAATAATAATTGTTTTTACCATACAACATCTTTCACACAGCCTGAAATCTGAATTGTGTGTAAGCTTTATCCCTTATATTAGTCTAATAAGTTCTTAGAGGTTAGGAATTTTATCTTTTGTAATTTGGAGAATCTTATGCTTAATAGGCACTAGTAATTATTTGTCAGTTAATCTCATTCTTCTCCCTTTGGTCTAGGAAGCAATTTTTTTGGGTAAAATAATCAGCCCTTATTCTCTACCTTCATCACTCCTGGAGGAGGAGTCCTGATTTTTCATCAAGAGCCACAATTTTGGGATTTCACACTTGTCATGACCTTTGAGAGGTTAGCAGGGAGCCTTATTCACCAATTATGGATCAATAGTTATTAGTTGGTGGTAGGTTTATAAAAAGATGGCTACATAATTCTTTATTGAAAGTAATCCATTCAAATTATTCCCATGAAAATCCGTACTATAGGAAATGGGTATTTGTGCTGTACTCTGTATTTATTGAAGTAATTGTTTTAGAAAGCTATGCTAGCTGATGTGGATCCTCTGCCCAATACTCCCACTCATTAATTGAATTAAAAAAAATAACAAAATTTAACTACTAGTGAGTGGAAAAACTGGAGTGAACAGATGTAGCAGAAGAAAAGGAGCCCCTTGCTCTGCCCAGGAAGAAGAGGTCCCAGAAAGACAGCATGGTAGCACTTTGCCATTCATGGGCTAATTCAGCCTTCACCTTTAAGTATGTAAGAACATAAAGATAACTATCTTCTCTTCTATTCCCCCTCCCCCCAAATTCACTACATAAAGAGCAACCACATTAGGATCTGGCTGTTTGCTATAGTAAGCTACAGACTTATATGTTATAGAAGAGCTTAGAAATTACAGCTGTAATGAATAGAATCATCTTATAATGTAAGGAACAAAGGACCACCATGTTTCAAATCCTACCTCTAACAATGAATAACTTTCATTTTGGACAAGGCTCCCTAACTTCCTGAGAGTTGGTTGCTTGGCCACCTCTGTTTTCCTGGCCTTTCAATTGGTCTCTCTGCCCCAGATCTCTCCCACTCCAATCCATCCTCCACAATCTGCCAAAGTGATTTTCCTGCAGTACATGTTTGAACATATCCCCATGCTCAGTGAACTCTGATATCTCCCTCATGCCTTCATTGACCTAATATAAACTCTTCTGCTTGTCCTTAAAAATTCTCCACAGCCTGGCTCCTTTCTCTCTTTCTAGAGTTGTTACATCTCTCTCTCACAGACTGCAGGTCTTTTGTGTTTCCTCACCCCCAGAGCTCCAACTGTCATTGGGGATGACCTTGGCTGGGATGCCCTAACTCGAAGGCCCCCTGGTCCCTTTCAGGACTCAAACCATGCTACTTGCATTTGGCCTTACTTTCCCCCAGATGCTCATATTTCCTCATTCTACTCCCTGCAAGTTTCTTGTGTCTAATTGTGTATTTCTGTGTGTGGTATATGAGTGTGTATGTGTAAACATGTTTGCTTATGTGTATGCATGCATGTGTGTCTGTGTCTGTTCCCAAGTTCCTCAAAAGCAAGGAGTGTTCCATTTTAAAATTTGTATTCTTTGCATAGTGCTTGGCAGACTAAAGGTGCTTCCTATTAATTCAATATATGATTGATTGGCTGAATGAATGAATTAGAACAGTAAATCCCAACAGATATCATCATCGTCATCATCATTTCTTTGTATAGATAGATTATTTTCTATAATTTAGTAACAAACTGATATCTACCCCTGAACTCTTTGCCCAGTATGGCCATATAGGCACGAGCATAAATCTTTTATTTTTCTAGCTTGGGAAAGTGATAGAAATCATTTCATTTGTGGAGGCCATCTTCCTGTCAAAGACATTCCAATCCAGGGTAGATGAGGCACCAAAGATCAGTTTCTGTCCAAAATTGAAATCTAAAATAAACTATGCAGTATAAACTCTGACCATGGGATGAGGCAAAAAAAATTTAAAAATTAACAAGTATATTTTTAATCTCTCCCATCTGCCCGATGAAAAAGCAACCAAAAAACCCTCGTGATAATATGTATTGTTAAACAAAACAAATTCGGACTTGGTCACGTCTAGAAATGTATATCTGTCTACATCCTAAGTCTAGCACCTCTCTGTCAGAAGGTGAGATATCCAGCTCAGTCCTCAGTCTTTGGTTATTGCACTGAACAGAGTTCCTAAATAGTTCAAAGTTGAGAAAGCCATTTTCATGACTTGAAACCAGTGGTATGGAATATGGCAATTTGCTTTGTCCAGACCTTGGACAGGAACTGTGATCTTTCTAATGAGTGGCTAAGAAATCCATGAACCTTTGACAATCCTCCCCTGGCAGAAGGTCAAAGAATCTTAAAGGTTTCCATTGCACAAAGGGCATGGCCTCCCTGGGAGGTTCAGTACCTCAAAGAGGAAAGCTCTCTCCAGGAAGGTTGGCGATTTCACAAAATATTAGTTACTAGAACACTTTTTTTCTGAAGTTTCCAAACCACTTTCAACTCTTGTAGCTCTGGAATAATATTTCAAGGCAGATAGAGCTAGGGTGGCTCGATTGTGAATCTAAACAAAATTGTTTAAATGAGCATAAGTCTAGATGTCTACAAGATAGCAGTTTCTTCAGATTGAGGAACTGTGGAATAAGGAAGTGGTCGAATTGAAAGGGCACTTTGAGAGCATGCTGGTCCCTTTACCCTCCTTCTCCACACCATTCTTGATCAGTGGTAATCTGACCTGTTCCTGAGCATTCTTAGTGCTAGGTCCTTTGAGATAGAAAAGATGCTATGAGCTCTCCCTCCTCATCTCCTCAAGCGGTAAACGCTTGGCTCTTTGGAGTCCTTCAAGATCACCTCAAATCCAAATCCAACCATCTTCTAGAGGCCTTTCCTGCTAGTGTTGTCCCCTGAGATCACCTTCCTTTTGCTTTGTAGACACCTGGTCTGTTTCTAGTTATTTACATGGGAGGGAGGACTGTTTTTGCTTTTCTTTGAATCTCCATACCATCTAGTATAGACCTTAATAGAAGCCCTACTGGCTGACTTAGGTATGGTTTAAAGAAAGAACAGCTTATAAAACAGGACAGTTCACTCTGAATGACTTAGACCTGGAGCAGGGACTTTTTAGAAGTTGAGAGGAGGAGGAAGTCGCTGCGAGCAGGGGTAACGAAGCAGTGCATCAAAGGAAACCAGATCTTTTAAGGAATAGGGGGAATTAAAAGAGTTTGGGGCAATACAGAATACAGATAGAATGGGCCAACTGGAAAGAACCCCAAACAAAAGCATGACAGGGGGTGTGGAGTTGTGTTTTGGGACAATGTTTTGACAAGTCTTCTTTGAGTGGAAAGTTTGTTTTAAGAAAGTGCAGGTTGGGAAGATGAGTTTGGGACCAGTGCCTCAAACAAGAGTAGGCACTTGATCAGTGTTTATTGAATTAAAATGTGCAGGACCTTGAAAGTCAGGCAGAAGAGTTTCAAGGGGATCCTATAGCTGATGGTGAACTATCAAATGTTTTTGAATAGGGCTGTGGCACATTCAATTCCAGATCCATAAAAGCCAGTGCAAAGAGAGACAAGGCCAAGGGGCGGATTGCTATCTCTCTTAGGATGTTTCTGCAAAAATTCCTCTAGCTTCCCACTGCTGGGGAGCTGTACACAAATTGGTTGGCAAGAAACTTGAAGTTGTTGTTATGTCAGACTGTCAAGGAGATTCTTCAGTGAATAATTGCTTCTGGAAAAGAAGAAATACCCAGAGGGAAGGTTTTTCAACAACCTTGAAGCAGAAAATTGATTTTGTTGAACTAGTAGAAAAAGAGGAAGAATGGAAGGTTTAATAGGGGATCTGTCAGGCCATGAGGTCATGTCAGGAGATCCCTAGAACTCTTCAAGTCTAACCAGAAATCTAGCCCTGAGGTGGACCATAGTGGGGAGACAGTACAGCTCAGATGACGTGGGTTCATGGCCTTGCTCCATCATTTACTGCTCTTCATAAGGCACTTTACTTTGATCTGACTCAGTTTCCTCAGGTCTCTTTTCTATTTAGTTGAGGACTCTTCTAGCGCAGGAAGGATATGAATGCTCTGTACACCTTCCTGAGTCTCTACTTGCTGAGGATGTAGAGGCTTGCGTACTACTGTCTTGCACATCCTCAGAGACAGAAAAGAAACAAATCATAGACATAAAATGAAACAGAGATGAAATCAAACATGGCCTTTGTCCATGAGGAACTTATCACCTCTCAGGAACATATCACGGGAATAACATGAGACTACTTCATAGAAAGAATAGACTCTCTCTTTCTAACTTTGTGGAGCATTGAATAATTGTTCCTAATACTTTTACCTTTATTTTTATATCATCATAGAATTACATATTTGGAAGGCACCTTCAAGATCACAGGATCTCATCCCTTCTTTTCACATCACATCCAGGGCCCAGGGGAGGGGAGAGACTCGGGCGATTTGTTCAGGATCACATTGTGTGTGATATAGCTTGACCGAGAATCTCATGTCCCCGTTTCTGGTTCACAGCTGTTTCCATGATTGCCAATGTCACCCGAGGTCCTTAGGGCAGGGATTACGGTCATTCTATTTGAGAAATGGAAGATCCTCTTACAGACTGACCTAACAAGATGACCTCCTGTCCAGGACTTCCTCATGTCTAGCTCTCCCCCACTGACTGGTCTCCTCAGATAATATCAGCACCACTGATAGTCTTATGGCCCCAGAGAGTTTGCAAAGTATTTGAATAGTTTACCTCTTTGGAGTTTCATCACAGCTCTGTGCACTAGATGAGATTATTCTAGTTTTATAGATGACGAAATTAAGACCGAGAGATGTTCAGTGATGAAGAAATGTGAACATTTGAAACCTTGTTCTTCTTGACATGGAGGTACATCAGTCTACTAGTGCAGGGCTTCTTAAACTTTTTCCACTTGTGACCCCTTTTCATTATACACACACACACATGCATACACACACACATACACACACACACTCACACATACATATATATATGTGTGTATATATATATATATAAAATAGA
Source organism: Antechinus flavipes (assembly GCF_016432865.1). Taxonomy (NCBI): domain Eukaryota; kingdom Metazoa; phylum Chordata; class Mammalia; order Dasyuromorphia; family Dasyuridae; genus Antechinus; species Antechinus flavipes. The sequence goes on from NC_067398.1 coordinate 9,773,621, forward strand.
TTTACAAAATAAACATTTACTGATAATCATAATTTTGCAACCTCCACATTCAGTTACAAGACCCAACTTGGAGTTGTAAATCACAGTTTAGGAAGCTGAGGACTACAGCATGACCTGATCATAGGACCTTCCTTAATGTGTGATTATGGCCGGGAGTTTAGTGACCTACAGATTCAATAAGAGTGACCAAAATGAGTCACAGCCCAAAGGCCTAGTGCTTCCTCTCTTTGTTTGCATTAAGAGAAAGCTGATGCTCAGAATCACAATGACAGAGGAAGGTGACAGTGTCACAGTGCTCCTCCTTGGTCAGAATCCATTTGAAGTATTGGGTCCAATTTGGGGGCATTTCATTAGAATTGTATTGATGAGGTAGCCTGAGCTCAATGGTCTTCAGCGATGTAAGAGGACTCAAAGCTATTATGTGTGTTTGAGTTGGAGGATCTATAGTTATCTATCTAGAAGAAGAACATCCATGCTAGCTATATTCAGAAATTTGAAAGGTGTCATGTTGGAGAGCAATTAGATTTGTTCTACTTGGTAGCAGATGGTGAAACAAAGAGCAGTTGGTGGAGTGGACTGCCTTGGGACGTAGTGAGCTCCCCATCCATGAAGGTCTTTAGGTGGAGGCTCTCGACATGTGTTTATCAGGAATATTGTAGAAGGGATTGTTGCTTACATAGAGATCAGATGAATGATTTACTCTAAGATTCCCCTCTCTGTGGAACTCATAAATAAAACTCAAATACATTATCACAAAAACTATCCCCCCTCCATTTTGAACTAATAAGCACAGGAGACCCTGAGAAAAATAATCATCATATGAGTTGACTTTCAGAAACATTATAAGCACCTACTGTGTGCACAAAGCATGAGTAAAATCAAGAAGGTAAAGGATATGTGATCAGTTTGGAGGAGAGGATCAGTTGTGGACTGTGGCTGAACTATCGAATTTGTGGAGTTGGCTGTTATGATATAATAAGGCTCTAAATGAGTTGGGTTGTGTTTGTCACGGACATCTTTGGCAATCTGATAAAGCCTATGGATCCTTTCTCAAAATAATAATTTATTTAAAATACCTGGTAGACAAGATAATTTTAAATACCCTTGGGCCACCTGGGGAAGCCAGGCACTTCTCAGGAGGTCAGTCAAGGTTGTGGGATTTTAGAATTTCAGATATTAGAACTAAAAGTGACCTCAAAAGTCATACAAGGTAACCTAAATTTTGCAAATAAGGAAATCGAGACCCTTACCAACATTTAACCAACAAGGTTAAATGCCTAGACCAAGGTTTCTCAGACACTAAGATGCACAAACAGATTTTTCACTTTGTCCTTCTGATTCCAGAGCCAGTGCCCTTTCTAGTGTCTAGTGTGTCCATCATGCTACCATCCTCAAAGAGATTAGAAGAAATTTGAGGAAAAATACTTGGGGAAAAACCCATTTTAAGAAATCAAGAAAAGAGTCTATTTGTCAGAAAGGAAATAGAAGAGAAATATAGAGGTAGAGGTAGCTGAACACAGATGAGTGGACAATTGTGTCAAAAACAGCCAAGACTGATGGCTGTAAGAAGGGCCTCTGAAATAGATGAAGAGTATAGAGAGTGATGGAGATCAAGCTAATTGTAAGGGCTTGGGACACAGTGAGTTGTGAGGGAGGTGTCAGCTCAAGATTAAGAATGAAGGAGAAAAGAAAATGGGACTAGAGCTGGTTGGGCTAGAAATGTGAAGGGGAAGTTTTTTTAAGGTTGGGACTCAACTTTACTATCTTTGTAAGCACATTGGAAGAGCCCCTGGCAGAGAAGAAATTGAAGGTGCTTCGGCATGGGGAAATGCAGCCACAAAATACAGACTTGGGTCCTGGAATAGGTAGGAAGCAACGGGATCAAGGGATGATATCATGATTGAGGAGGTTATGGAATTAAAAGGTCAGTTTGGTGGAAGAGGGATTCATCAACAGGGACATGGAAATCCTTGGGGACAATGGCAGAGGGTGAGGAGGAGAGAATAATGTGAGTTAATAGAATAATTGGAACTCACTTTTTTGGAGATTTTAAAAAAGATCTTAGAAGATAGATCTTGATTCAATTTAACCTTTGCTAAGTATCTCCAAAGACTAAAATGCCATGAGCTCTGCCACCCTCCCAAGGAAGAAATCTGTACAGACATAAGAATGATACAAAATAGGGGGAAGTTCACTCTAGGAATATTTGAGAAGTGAGAAAACCCTTCCATTTAGGGAAATGAGGGAAAGATGCAAAGGACTTTGAAGGACTGAGCTAAGGCGAATACTAGAATCAGAAATCTGGGAGAGACCTCAGAAGCCATTTAGTCTGACTTCTACCCTAAATCTACAGTTCTCGAACTCAAAAAGCCTCTTTACACTCTTAAAATTTTTGAGGATATACATCTCTTCCCTCAGAGTTTTTGTTTGAGGATATACGGCTCTCTCCTCAGAGTTTTTGTTTATGTTGGTTATATCCATTGATACATATTAGAAATAAAAATGTTTTAATATTATTTTGAAGATAGTTTTTACCTTATAGATTCCTTGAAAGGATTTTGGGAACCCCTTGGGGTCTCTTGACCCCAGGAACCTCTACTGTAACATCCTGACGAGGTTGCCCCGTCTCTGCTTTAGGACTTCCAAGGAGGGGGAATATAAGTGACTGGGAGATTTGGGATAGAGATAGAAATTAAAGAATTGTTGTCTGAGTACAGATAACACACGAAGATGTGCAGGTGGATGAAATCTCCAAGGGAAGGCCCAGAACACTGTCCCTGTCCTTCAACTCTTCTTATTAGTTAAGCCTTTTACGAAGAAAGAAACAGAAAATGGCCAGTAGATAATAGCAAAGAGAGTAGGAGGAGTGGGTGGCCTTCAGGAGAAAAAGTCATTGAGAGATAGCGCTGGGAGAGTGAGATGGAGGGGGCAATAGCATGCCATCCTATTGTCCAGTGAGCTGGGGAAGCGAGAGTGCCCACCAAGGGAGGTTTCAGAGAGTTTGGGATTGGATCTTGTGTCTTTCTTTGCTTTGCTGTCCATTAGAACTGGAACTTCCCATGAGCATACACCTTTTGCATCAGGGCGGAGGTGGGAGGTAGAAAAGGGAAGGTGTCTGCATTTTGTCTGGAAAGGATAATATGGGAAGTGAAAGTTTTCTTTATAAGCCTCTTTCGATAAGGTGACTATTTTTCCATCTTTAGCATAGTTTATTAGTCATAACAAAATTAGATCAGATACTAAATATAGCATAAAACTATCCAGGTCATGTGTAGAAATTCAAGTTTTAGAACAAGATCCTCTTTAGATGGTCCAGAGAGTCACACAGTGATGTCTTTTGATAACTAATAGGATTGAAGGATTATTTAGTTGTTCAAGACATTTGGGGTTTTTTGGAGGGGGCGATCAGGGAGACAAATTTATGCGCTGGGCTGTGTCTGGTTTTCACACTTAGCTAGGAATCGTTATATTGTTGCTTAGGAAGGTGAATGAGTGGCATTTATGAGTGATTTCTTTTGGATGAATATTTTGGTTAATTAATGGAAGGCTAAGACTCTCATTTTCCCTCCCCTCCCTCTGTCTTTCTCTTTTTTGGTCAACTCTCAAGAAGCCAGAAAGTTCTATGTTGCTGTTTTTGTTGAGTCCCTTCAGTTGAGTCCAACTTTGCAGTGGTTTGCCATTTCTTTCTCCAGCTCATTTTACAGTACAGTAAACTGTGGCAAAAAGATGAAGTGACTTGCCCAGGATCACAGTTAGGAAGTGTCTGAGGTTGGATTTGAAACTAGAAAGATGAGTCTTCCTGAGGCCAGACTTGGCACTCTATCCACTACCCCACCTAGCTGCCCGTGGAAGACTCTATGAATCTGAAATATCATGAACCTTTAGTATGTTGAGTCAACTAGACTAAAGTTAATTCACACAACCTGGCTATCTTCTTCTGAGACCCTAGAGGAAGATGCTATTTCTCCAGAGATGTCAGTTTGTGTCTTAGGTCCTCTTTGTCTGATTTCGCAGCCCAGCAGGACTTAGTTTGCTGAGTGTTTCTAGTGTATTTGTCCAGTTTATATCCATCTTTTTGTGGACATAAAAAGGATTCACCATCACTTGAAGATGTGATGGACATGATCACATGTACAAAAAGGCCTTTATGGAGGCAAATGTGGGACTTTCAGGGGATGCCTGAGCTAAAGGGTAATCTCTGCCTGCACACTCGAAGAGGAGCAGAGTGACATGGTGGGGTTCTCACTTCACCCTGGGCTACTTCTTACCAGAATTTCAGTCAGGTCTGGTTTTTCTTTCTTTCTTTTTTTAACCAAAAGCCACATTACTGGGGATGCTCAGAAAGCTGCTGCTGTAACAGTACAGTATTAAACCAGCCGGGCAGTTCAGGAGATTGGGAGTTCAGCTAGTTAATCAGTTTTTTCTGAAGAGGTAATTTTTGCTTCTCAACCATTTATGTCAGTGTTGGGCACCTGGGATCTCAGGAATATTTGACTAGCTTGAGGAAGGACAGAAAGCAGAGGACTCACCACCATTATGGCGGCAGTCTGTCTTGAAGCTCCCTGAGGAAAAGGCTGCACTTAGAACATTGTGTTCACTAAATTCAGGATCCCCTCCCTTGGCTCCTGTAGAAACTGGTTGGCAATGCAGACGGCTGCTGGGAAAACTGGGTAATTCTCTCACTTTCTGATTTGCCTCGGCAAATGCAAAATTTTACTCATAGAGATACTGGCTCCATGTAGCAGTCAGAAACAACTCCCTTGTGGAGGCAGCGCCACGGCAGAGCGTGGCCTCAAAGGACGAGTAAACTCTCCCCTGAGCTGGGGGCCTGTCTCCTCTGGGCGCTCTCTGCCCCCGGGCACTCGGGGAGCTGCCTTTGGTCTGCCAGGCCACGGTTCCCTGTTAGAAAGTCACGCAGCAGAGTCTGCTCCGAGCACAGCTTCTCCCCCAGCCCCAGACCCACATCCACTGGCCTCCCTCTGCAGAGGCTTCTTCCAGGGCCAAGCCCTGAGGCAGACCAGAGGATGCTGGGAAAGCGGATGTCACAGAGGAAGGTGAGGGAGAGCTCTCCTGGCCAGACTTGGCCTGGGCTCTGAGAAATGAGGCTTGTGTGCTTTGTTGTGCTCTGTCTTCTCTGCTTCTCTCTGGTGTGAAGAATCCGCCCCGTGTGCAGTGCTCACTTGTACTCGCTCCACTCTGCCCTGTCGTGTGTGTCCCGTGGCCGGCCGGGAGCGGGCTCTGACGCGACTCTTCTCTTTGTGTCCCAGAGAGTTCTCAAAGGAGAGAGAGAAGGCCAAGGCCCGGGGGGACTTCCAGAAGCTCCGTGAGAAGCAGCAGCTCGAGGAAGATCTGAAGGGCTACCTGGACTGGATCACGCAGGCCGAAGACATCGACCCCGAGAACGAGGATGAAGGCGGGGAGGAGAACAAGAGGAGCAGTGAGTACCGTCCTCCCCGCTCCTGACCCAGAAGGCACCGAGCGCAGTGGGAAGCTTCTCGCTCGGAAGGGCCGTAGGTGCACGTACATGCACACATACACGCACACACATGCAGTCACATAGTACATGAGCAATGCATGTGCAAAGCACATGCACACACACACACAAGGTGCATGAACAATGCACACACACATGCACACACCAGCACACATGCAGCACACAGGCACAGCACAGTGCAACACACACACATGTATGAGGTGCGTGAGCAATGTACACACATGTGTACACACACGCAGTCCCATAGCACATGAGCAATACATGTGAACACAATACACACATATGTCTGAGGCACATGCACAGTATACACACATGTACGTACACAATGCACACACATTTACACAGGCGCACATGCAATGCAACACACACATGCATGCACGCCAGCACAATGCATACACACACACACACACACACACACACACACACACAGGCCCCCAGGTGTATGCACACACATGTAAAGTTTTCCTCACCAGTGGCAGATGTATGTGCTGTCATAGTCCTCCTTGGGGAATCTTTTCTCTTTCTTCATTTCAGAAAAAACAAGATTTACTCTGATTCTACATGTTGAACTCCTTTTGCTTTGGACTTGAATTTTGGATGCTGCGTTATCAGATATGATAATGCATGTAAAAGTGCTTCAACAATTATATAAAGAATATATTGCGATAAGCAGTTATTTTTATTATTATGTGATTTTGTTTTCAGCGAGATCTGGGAGGCAAGCATCATTTGTCTTGGTTACTAAGCTAATCCTTTCCTCTTTTTTTCCCTCTCAAGAGGTCTAGCAGAAATCATTGCTGTGGCTAGTTTGAGTTTAGACTCCTGTTGGGCCTTTTTAGAGAGCAGAGGCTCCTGGGGCCAGGTCTGGAGAAGGGGTGAGTTAGCGGTACTGACCCTCAGGCAGTGTTACTTATAGAAGCCGAGATGGACTTGGAGGAACCATGAGGATGGTGAGCATATTTGCATGTGCTCCGAGCGCTGCAGAGTGCTGGATGTAGGGGATTCTGTTTGAGGCCCACGATCATCTGGAGGCTGCTTCTCTGGACATCCTCCAGGGCACTTGCACGGGCTGTGTTGTGGTTGTTTTCAGTCGTGTCCGACTCTCTGTGTTTTGTGTTTGAGGGTTTTCTTGGCGGAGATACTGGCGCGGTTTGTCATTTCCTTCTCCAGCTCATTATACACACAAGGAAACTGAGGCAAACAGGTTAAGTGGCTTCCCAGGGTCACACAGCTAGTAAATGTCTGAGTTGGATTTCAACTCAGGTCTTGCTGACTCCAGGCCCTGCACGCCACCCACTTGGCCACCCAGCCGCCCCTTAGAAGAAATATTTGTGGTGAGCCAGAGCCGATGATGACTCACCAGTGTAAATTAATGGCCTGGATATTTCTTGCCCACAGAAACAGTGCGGTGCATTTCCAGCGGAGAGGCTCGCCTTCCTCCTGCTGAAAGGCCAGAGAGGTGTGGGTGCCATATGTGATTTGTGCAGTTGGCAGCAAGCACAGAAGGCATCCCTCAAGTCTGCCGGGAAGTCTAGGAACCTGGCTGAGGAAGCTCAGTGCTCCATCATGGAGCCTTCCCTCCTCGTGGTGATTCACTTAACTGGCTTGCACATACAGGTTTCTGGAGGACCGTGGTGGAATGAAGGATAGACCTACACTGGCCTCTTGGGCGCTGTGTTTCCCAGCCTCGTGTCTCACTTATGAGTGAGTTCCAGTTGTTGCAGCCCAATATGAGGCTGGGGAGGGAAAATGGGACAATCTCTAGATTCCTTGGGGGAAATTAGTTTGGGAAATGTAGGGAAAACAGTGGAGTAGACTTTTATTTTTCTATTTTTTTAAATTAACATTTAAAAAAAATTCACTAGTATTTTATCCTTCTAACCACATGCAAAGATAACTTCCAACATTCACCCCTGTAAGATCTCGAGTTCCAAATTTTAAATTTGGAGTAAACTTTTAGAAAAGAGTGGCAGGATTAAAAAAAAAAAGAATGAGAAGAATAGGAGAAAATCCTACTCTACTCAGAGGGGATAGACACTTTCAAAGTAAATGCTGTGTGTTTGTGGGCCGACAAGTTCCTTGGAGAGCCCTGATTTGGAAGAGAGAAGAGGAGAATAAAGGTTAAAGAACAGAGGTGGGCTTGGCTCCAAGATACAGGGTCGCAGCTGAGAAAGCCACGTGAGGAAGTCTGGCATGCTGCCAATAAAACTCGTGTTTGGCATTCATTCTTTTCAACAGCACATGTGGCTGTGTGGCTCAGGCTAATACTGAAATGAATTTTCACTCCTAGAGCTAAATGCCCATTTAGAGTGGGCAAAATGATCCCTAAGAGGGAGAAACTAACCAGTGGGAGAGTCCACACTGGCTTCCGGAAAACCCTAAAGTACATAGTGAAGACTAGAATATTTATTTCATATCAACCCAGGGTTTTTAAAGTGAATATTCACTTATATTCAAAGAAAATTGATGCATTCCTTGGATGATAGAAATTAAGAATGGGGCATTTGTTTTATAAAATGTGGCTCATAATTTTTAATGCCATTTTTAATGTCAGTATTCTCCTGCTTCTTTAAAGAACTTTCATATTTAAACACAAGCAGATTTAATGGCTGTCTAGGTGTGTCCATTCAACAGCTCTTCTTATTTAGATAAAATATCTTAATTTATTTTCTCTTTAGAGTCATGGTTTGAGGTTTTCTTCTCTTTGCCCCCATCTGCTAAATTGCAGTAGTGTTACTGACCTTTTGAAGTTCATGAACATGAACATTAATGAACCTCCTACCCAGCCTTCTCCAAAATCCCAATTTGTCTGTTTCATACCGATCAGGAAATAGGACTTCTCTATTTGGTAGTACAGTTGCCATTGATATGAGCTTCTTTTTCTGATACTATGGTCTTCCCATAGGCCCGGGGCTCGTTGATGATGATCTTATCCTTGTATTATCTCCTTAAAAATATTCTGATGCCAGGATCCACTGTGGAGTTTGAAGCTAGTTCCTCTCCATAGTGATCCTGAAGAGCAAGAAGTTTTTGAGAGTCTTGAGAGTTAAAAATCTTTTAACGGAGACTAGTAACAATTGTACACCATGATGATCCTTCAAAATGCAATATTTTGTAATGCAAGTAAGGGAAAGAAATAAAGCCTATTAAAAATCCTAGCAAACCACCTGAATTAATGTTTTAATTGGTGCTCCAGATACTGGGAAACTGTTCTAGCTCAGATAGAAGGGAATCATATTTCCTGCTTTACACTGATGTTTGAGCTTGGAATGATTAACCAGCTTAATGTTGAGTCTAAAATAGAAAATGTTTTTTTTTTCCACATGCCCCTTTTCTTTATTGAACTAATTTTGTTAGATGCTAGGATTTATCGTGGCATGACAGTCACATTACATATTATGCAACTCTTCAGATTTTCGTAACCTTGAAGATTAGACTTTTCAGTAAGTACCCAGTTACTAAACTCTGCCTAAAATATAATTATTTATGTGACTATAAGAAAAGAATAAGCACATGATAGATGATGATGAGGAAATCCTCTCTGAATAGAGATCTCAGAACACTTGAGAGCTCTGGAGAAATACTGACCTATATGGCTTTTTCTCTCATGCTTCCTTTTGAAGCTGAGAAGGGGTTCATCCTGGAAATTATCCTGGCCAGGGATGAGGAGAGGAGTTCTTCCCCCATTTTGTGCCAATCTAGTGAAACCTGGGGATCCTTTGTAAGAATAATGTTTCTAAGTTCATAAAATGCAGAGGATTGCAAAAGAAAACATTAAGATACAGTTACAAAATGTAAAAGAAAAAGTTCATAGACTCACTAAAAGACATTAGACTGACTGTTGGAAAGTTTCCTGAAACATTTGATATGTGACCTAGTAGATAGAACATCAGTCCTGAAGACAGAAAAATTCCTTTTCTAGAGGTCAAATCTGGCCTCAAATACTTGCTGGCTATGTGATCCCGGGCAAGACGGCCTCATCCTGTTTGCCTCAATTTTCTTATCTGTAAAATTAGCTGGAGAAGGAAATGGCCAGCCCCTCTAGTATCTTTGCCAGGAAAATCCCACGTAGGGTCATGGAGAGTTGGACATGGTAACTGAGCTAACCTAGCGATCAAAAGCCTTAGTCCTGTCTGTGTGTATATTTGGGTATTCAGAAGCACCTGGGATAGCTTTAATTTATTTGGGGGCCATGCTGACCTGGGGCAGCCTACATCAGTACAATTACCCTTGAATCTAAGGTTATATTTTATTGAGGACTTTTGTCAAGGCAGCTTGTCCCGGGGAAGATGACCAGGAGGGTGGGAAGACAAAATCATGTCATTTAGGAGTAAGTTAAGAGAATTGGAGAAATAGAGTCTGTAGAAAAGGTTAGTTAAGTAGAAAAAGAGGAAATGTAAGGAAAATGGAACATCATTGTTGACATATAAAGTCTAAAGGACTCTTCCTTGTGGGAGGATTTGATTTGCTCTTTGTTTGGCTCCAGAGGGTAAAAGTAGGAAGAATGTGTGCAAATGGCAGGCAGGAGGATTCAAGTTGGCCATCAGGAAAACCCCCTGACAATTAGCACTGTCTTTATCCAGGAGATTGGGCTTGTCAGCAGGTCCTGAGCCCCATTCATTGACTGGAGATTTTCAAACAGATTTAGACTGGATTGTCACTTGTTGGATGTGTTGTAGAAGATTTCCTGTTTCAGATAGACTTGAAACTAGGTGACTTCTGAGGGTCCTTCCAACCCTGAAATTCTGTAATTCTATTATCCATTCTGGCTCATCATTTTAATTTAGATCAAGTGTGAAGATGTTGGTATATTGGTATAAACATCCATCTGTGGAGCATGTGAGAAGCTATCCAAGAGACTGTCGAACTCAGGACCCAGGTCCATCATCTTATAGATCGGGAAAGTGGAGACTCTGAGATAAGAAGGGACAAGGAACTTGCCCAGAATTCCATGGGCAGAAGTCGAGTCAGCATTTGAACTCTTTGGTCAGAGTTAGAACTTATTGAATGACCCAACTCAAAGAGTCACCGTTAACAATGCCCATATAGAAAGAGACCTCCAGGGGGCAAGTCCAGGAAATCTTAGATTCCATTGTGGGATCAACTATTTAGGAAGAACATTGACAGAAGTTGAAGAGCAACCGAAGGATGAGGCCCACAACAGCCTCCTCCCATGGGCCTTCCATGCTGGATCTCCGACTCATACCACAGGAGGGTCAGGGGGAAAAACTGGTGATGGTTATCCTGAAAAAATCAGGAGGAGGGGGAAAGTAGAAAAGTTGTCTCATGGAAAAGCCATTAGGAACCATAGATGGAAACTTCATGGAGGCAGCTTTAGTCTGGATATAAAGAAACAGTTTCCAAACAGTTAGAATTCCATCATTGGCTGCCTCAGGAGTTAGAGAATTCCTTTCTGGAACAGATCATTAAGGCTGGGCTCTCGGAACTTGTAGAGCCCAGATACTAAACACAAGCAAGGGGCCCACGCTGCTGCTGAGTGCAGACGGACCAAATTAAAATGTAATCGGGAAATATTTAACACAACAAATTAAAATGTAATCAAACAGATGATATTACACTTAAATTAATGTTAAATTAAATTTGCATTTAAAATTAATTAAATTTAAAATTAAATAGATATTATTACATTTAAAATTAAGTCAATATGCCACTGGGATCCTTCTTCACAGATTAGTGGTCCTTTTCTATTTGAGTTTGACAGCACTGGTGTGACAGAGGGGATTTTCCATCAGCTGGGGATAGAGAAGCTCTCAGGGATTCTGTGATGCCTTGGGAGGGGCACCGGAAGAGCTGATGAGAAAAATGTCATAGCAGGAAGAGCTCAAGGAGCCCTGTCCCAGTAAGATGTCCTCTGGAGGCCCAGACACAGCCTAATTGGCAGGACATTGGACTGCTTGTCACTGTCTCCTGGGCACTTGGCAGGGTTCTGGCCAAGAGGCTTCTGAGGTCAGCTACACCCATCCTTGTCACTTCAGGATTCTAAGGTACTTGAATTTTGAAGAACATCATACTTGATGATGGTATTATTTTTAGCAGAAATCGTAGTCACAGATTTCTGACTTTCAGCATTAATTTCTGGTTCATCAGCACTTGCTATCATACAGCATCTGAAAAGTCAAGGATTTACAGAGTCACTCAAATTTCCTTTCTTCTTAACAGAGCAGATGTCACCACTCAGACGCGTGTTTGTTTTTTGTTCTCCTTTTTTCCCTTGACCTACATTACCCAACACTACACTTCCCTGGAAGGGAGAAAACAGCCGGAAAAATTCTCTGAGTTAGTTAGCTGAACTGTGATGGTTTCCAGGCCAGCCCTAAACAGGCCATGTATATATGTGGTCTTCTAAAAATGTCATACTGTAAACTGAGTCTAGGAACCTAGTGTTGCACACTTGATTGGATGGATGAAATTCCTCCATGCAAGCAAATTTTTGAACATTTGGAAGATTTTAAGTGTAATGTATTTAATTTGTTGCTGAGCTTCAGGTTACTTTAGAAATCCTGCCAAATCTCTGAGCAGTTTTTCAGACATATGCAGCTGCTTTTGAATTAACAATGGAGATTTTCTAGCACTATTAAAATCTGGAAGCTTGAAAGTCTATTTTAAACTTTTCTCATTATCAGTGATTAGTACTTGAAAAAAGTTGAAAGTAATGAAACGCTTTACCAGAAAACCTTCTGAAATTCTGGCAAAAAACAATGGATGCCTTTACTTTGGAAAATCATAATGACCAATCATGTCTCTGAGTGGTCATAGTTAACAGGATAAAGACTCCTGGCTTTGCTGGATTCATATAGACTAGTTGAAGTTGTATCTCAGACCACAGAGACACTTTCTGGGTTAGTCTGTGTCTCCTCTGTATTTTGGAGGTCTCATCATGTAGGTATGCCCCCAGGCTCTGTTCTGGACCTCATTTTTTTTCTTTTTACTCTCACATGGTCTGCCAGGGTAGATCTTTAGTTTCGTGCTACCTGAAGGCCCTCGTTTGTGCATTTACCCCTTGAGGGGTGGAGAATGAATGTCATTTGTGAGCTTTCTGTAATTAATTAGATAGTCTTTCTTTTCTGGAAAAGGAATTTTGTTTTAATTTGATTTATCAGATTTGTTTTAACTGTGTACCAATTAAAATTAGAAATACTCAGTTAACAACTTGAAAGAAAGTAGAAGCAGTTTTAGTAACATTTGGTGAGATTATCAAGAGGCTCCCTCTTCTGGAAAAGTCTGTATGACAATCCCGAGTCTTGGAACAGGGACCCAAGTGACTTTCCAGGTGGAATCCTAGAGCTCCTCAGGGATCGGCCGTGAATGCTTCCTTAAAAGGTTCCTCTCCCTGGCCAGAATTGGAATTTAAATACTAGCCGTTACTTCCCCCAGACAGATATCAACTCATTGTCTAGATACAGCAGTCTAACTTTTAGACAGGGGAGAGAAATGAGGATATTCTATGATATTCATAGGGAGGCAAAAATCAAAATTTCATGAGATTTTTTGAAATGTTGTTACATTTATGTCTTTTCTTTTTTCAGTCTTATTTCCCAGCACCAAAGGAGGGCTAGAGGCTGTCACAGAATATAAAAGAAATCATTTCAGTAACATGAAGTGAAAAAAACCTTTAGCACAGAATCAGAACATCTAGGATAGTAAAATAAAATGTTGATTGGAGAAAAATCTTTGCATAAATTATCTCTGCTAAAAGTTTGATATTTAGTAAATAAAAGAAACTAGAACAATATATGTGACCAAATGATATTATCCAATGAATTTTGAAATATATAAACAAAGGGATCGGCAGTGGGGGATGGAGAATTGGGCTTCAATGGCAGCCAGGGTCTAGAGTCACTCAAATAGGGAAGGCCTCTGCCCCCTGGAATCCTTTATTCCTTCCTAACTTGTTCCTGTGCCACCTTCTCAATGAAGGACTTCCTGATCCTCCCTGCCCAACCTCTATGGACTTCGCCTTCTCCCCGGTTTGTCTGTTTAGTCCGTAGCTATCTGGGTATATGTTGTCTCTCCTCCGTTAGACTCTAAGCTCCCAAATTTGTATCACCATCTGGATGATTTGAGATGAAGAGGGGACAAGAAGGACCTCTCAGCAATTGGACTCAATTTTTTTCATAAAATATGAGGCAAGGTCCTGAGCTGAGAGAGTGGGAGATGGAGTTGTGGGAGTTTTCCATGTTTCCAACTCTAGCACTGGGCCAAGCACAAAGTGAACACTGGAAAAGTGCTTATTGATTAATGAATAACCAGATTATAATAAGTCAGGATACAAACCAACAAACTCAATGATCATTGCCTTTTCTATAGTCATAAAATCACTGAAAAGGAAGTACTAAATGCTAAGAATCTCACCACTTTTATACCATATGTAATGATTTTAATTCTTGTGACTTTAAAAGTGAGAATCTTTGTGGAATCATATCAATAGGGACCTATTTCCCAGAGCCATCAAAAGGGGTCTTACTGTTCAGGGAGGACATTTCAGGGCCTCTCCACTCTGATGTCTCCTGATTCTCTGACGGTAGCTCCGAGCCTAACCTGCTATTCCTCTAAAGTCTTTAATCAGAGACTGAACACACACTGATATTCAAGAAGCCATACTTTGTAATGAAATTTTAAAGAGAGGGAAAAATAGTATTTCGGCAAAACTAACGAACCTATGCCAGCTACGTCTGATATAGTCTCGTAGTTCCTTCAACTGTGTGAAAGCAAAAAAGGTGTATTCTCTCAATTCCTCTCCAGGCTAAGTTTAATCATTATAATTACATAACATTCAACTTTGTGAAGTAGTTGGGTGTTTTTTTTCCCTCTATTTACATTACTGCAATTACTAGCTATCTTGTTTTCCTGGTTTTCATTGCTTTCATTCATATACATTTCCCGATGTTTTTTCTGAATTATTGCTTCATTATTTCTTACAATGCAGTAATATCCCACTAAATAAATGTAGGTAAATTCACTTAGCCTCTCCCAGACTATGGACATTTATTTGCTTCAGTCGATTAATAAGCACTTATTAAACCCCTGTGATGTGTTCTCTTTTGAGATGCCTTTTCCCCTTGGGCTTCTTAGCCCCCACATCCCTCTCGAAAGCTGCCCACTCCTTGCAGTGAGCTCTCTGGAGACCTGCTCCACATCATCAGGAGAGCTGCTTCATAAGCATTGCACTTTCAGCTTAGCTATTTCCCCTTCCCTTCTACTTTCTGACCCTTATTGATGACGCAGACTCCCTGACCTCCTTTTCTACGACTAGCTACGTTTTCATTCATTCTCTTGACTCACTACAAAGAAAGGGGAGTTGGATGCTCCTCACTCCCACCTGATACCTAGATTATACCCCTGAACTCTTCACTCAAGAGCGTCTCCTCCGCACTAGTGACTCAGTGCTTGACTTACAGTCTTTCTCTTCCTCATTTTGAGGGAATTTAAATCTGCATAGGTATACTTCCTCAGGCATTTAACCTCCCATTTCTGTTTGCTCATTTCCCGTGACTTCCTCTTCTCCATCTCAGCCACAGTCATCCCTCTGAGCTTTCAGTCGCTCTCAGCAAGACCACTTCCACGTCTCTTTCCTTCTGAAATGCTGAATGCTGAAATCTCCTTCTCTATCACCAGCTAGTGTCATTCTGCCTCTGCCTCGCAGCCCCAAACCCTGCTTCAGTTCTTTCCCAGCCCATCAGCACAGCACTAGCAGCCCTCCTCACCCTTCTTCATCTGTACTCTTGGGAACTACTTCTACTCTATGCTGCCCACTTCTGAGATCCCTTTCCCTTATCTCATCACCACTCTTAACCTGTAAAACCTCAGCTTTGGATCATTCCCACTGTCCTTTGCATTTGTTCTTGCCCCCATTAGAGCAAAACTGGAAAATCACAAAAGCAGCCTGACTAGATACCCTTACAAATGTTTATCACATAACCTTCCCTGAACCCTCACAGGCAAGGCAAGCCCCTGATACCACCCTAGCTAATTCACTAACAGATACAACTCTTCCAAACCTTTCATCCTCCTTACACCTTCCATGCCTCCCTCCACTTGAGCCCTCTAAGCTGGCAACTCTGCTTCATATTTTACTAAAAATGTGGAGATTGGTTCCTGAGGGTTGCCTCCTCCTCTCCCAGTCTCCCATTATCTTCTGCCTCTACCTTTCCTTTCATGCATTTCTTACATGAAGCAGAGCCTTCTCTTTTCTAGGGCAAACTCAGCAGGCATACGTGATCCCACCCCGTGTTGCTCTCTTCTCCTGCAGATTGCTCCCTCTGTTCCTCCCAGTTCTTACTCTTCAGTCTCTGTATACTTTTCCCTACCACCTGCAGAGAACTCTCCCTTGATCCTTCCAAGCCTGTAGATTACCATCCCACATCTCTCTTCTCTCTGCTGCTGATTCCCTCAGAAGGCTGACTCCTTGAGGCTGCTACTTCCTTCTTCTCATTCTCCTCTCTCTGCTTTCTGGCTTCCACCTTCACCATCCAATGGAAATGCTCTCTCCAAAGTTACTCATCTGTTCATCATCAAATCGAATGAGCTGTTCTCACTCTCATCCTTTGCCCCTGTAGCCTTGGACACCGTTGATCACTTTCCTCCTTGGGTTTTCCCTGGGTTTTCAGAACATCCTTCTCTTGGTTCCCCTTTCCCCGGAGAGGAGTATTTCTCAGTCTCTTTCACTGTATCTTCATCTAGGTTATTCCCCCATGGTCCCGGGCCCATTTTTACCCTTCTTGTTTCACTTGGGAATCTCTTTAGCTTCTATGGACTCAGGTAACATCTTGATCCTAATCCTTAGACCTAACCTCCCTGTGAACCTCAGTTCTCCAGCTGCCTAGTGGACACAACAAACTGGGCATACTCAGTAGATCCAAAACTGAATTCCTTACTTGCTGCCCAAGTCTTTACCAATCCTTAGAGAGGTGATAACTTAGAGCTAGGGGCTTGGGGTTAGAAAGTGCCTTCCCCTGTGTGACCCTAGGCAAGCCACTTAATCACTGTTTGCCTCAGGTTCTTCAGCTATAAAATGGGGATGATAAAGGCCCATACTAAAGGCCCATACCTTGTTGGGTTAGTGAATGAGATGCTTGTGAAAAGTGCTCAGCACAGGGCTGACACATAGTAGGTGCTCTCTGAGAGTCCCATGATTCTCCCCGTCATAGGTCTTGTGCTCCACTCACTCTTTCTCGCCTTCCTCCCACATCCAGTCTGCTGCTAAGGCTTGCTAATACCTTCATAAGGCCTTAAACACAGGGGCTCTCTTCTGTCCTTGGACATTGCCTCTACCTTGATGCAGGCCCTCATCACCTCCCACCTGGACTATGGCAATGGCTGCTGGGGGTGGGGGATTCTCCCCTTGTCCTTCCCCTCCAGGCCATCCTCTACTCAGCTGTCAAAAAGTCGCTAAGGCACAGGTCTGACCATAGCCTCTCTACTCAGGACAAGCTCCAGGATCAAATAGAAAGTCTTCTCTTTTACTTTTGCTTTCCAAACTCTTCAAAATCTGCCCCCCCCCCCATGACCCATCTTTCCATTCTTCTTATACCTAGGCTCCACCTTGCTGTTACTCGCGACACCGCTAGTAGCCTCTGGGCATTTTCTCTGGCTATTCAGCCCCCATGCCTGGTCTGCTTTCCAGCTGAAATCCTATTTTCTACTGGAAGTGTTTCCATTTGAACTCCCGATTATTTATGTTCTTCAGTAATCCCAGTACTTTCCCTCCATTGATTCTTGCCAGTTTTTCCTGTATATAGTTTGTTTGCACATAGGTGCTTGCCTCTTGTCTCAAGTCCATTAGACTCTTGAGTTCTTCAAAGGCAGGGACTGTCTTTTATTAGTGCTTAGTACAATGCCTGGCATACAGTAGTTGTTTAATAAATGTTTATTGACTGACTAAGAAATAAGAAGGGAGAAGTATTCAGATCTGGGAGTCGGTCCAGAAACAGGATGGAGTTTACATGAAAGGAACTGACAGACACCAGTCTGCTTGGACCGTGAATCCCTGGAGAGGAGCGATGTCTCAGAGTGTTGGAAATGTAACATTGGGCCACAGTTTAGGGAGCTCTAAGTGCCAAATGGAGGAGTTTAGATCTAATCCTAGAGGTTTTAGTGGGGCCTGGAGGTCAGGGAGGAGAGAATCGTAGTGTCAGATCTATATTTTAGAATATTCTTGTAGAATTTGTATGGAAAATTTATGGAAGGGGAAAGGACTTAAGACAAGGAGAAGAATTCATAAACTACTCTGAAAATGGAGCCTGGTCTTCCCTGTTCCCATAATCATGGGGTGTGGGAATGGTGCCTCAAGCTTCTCTTCAGTTCTCTATTCTGATCAGGAATCCCAAACCAAGAGCTCCCCGTTCCCATAAGTGTCCTCAGCCAACAGTATCCCTACCCCTTTGCCTCTGCACTCCCAGTATGTTGGCTCCTTTTAGTCCCAGAATCCTCTCCTGAATTAATAAACTATTGAAATGTTCAGGGTCTTGACCCGGGTGATGGCTATATGAATGGAGAGACACTGAGCAAGAGAAACAAGATTTGTCACCTAATAATGAGACAGTATGAAGCATCAAGGATGGACCTAAAACTGCCAACCTAAGTGACTAGAAGGATGCTGGGGGTCTTGATCAAAATAGAAGATATAGAAAAGAAGTAGATTTATTTTTTGGGGGGAAATATGTTTATTAGGCAGTTTTTCATGTAGGACTAGTGCTCAGGGGATGCATTGAGGAGGAAGGATGTATAGATTTCAGTGTTGTCATATTGAGATGATCATTAAACTCATGAGAAATAATCAAGTCCCCAAGGAAAAGAGCAGAGACTAAAAAAGAGGGTTTAGGACAAAACCTTTGGGAACCTTGAGGGGGAGGTGGGCAGGATGGTGATTGAACAAAGGAGCCCAAGGATTGGACAGACAGTTAGGAGTAAAACCAAGGGACCAGTGCCATGGGAGACCAGACAGGAGACCCCAGGGCCCAGGAGAAAATGATTAAGAGTGTAAGCCACGTGGATTAGCCAGGAGGAGCAAGAACTGAAAAAAGGTCTGGTGATTGTCAGTGAATCCAAGGTGGGCTGAGACAATAATGTACGGGGGTTGAAACAATAAGCAGCTGTTTTGGCAAGTTAAAAACAAGTTTCCTGGCTTCATGAACACGGTGCTGTAGGCAGAGATAAAACGGCCTACGCCAAAGTGATCTCATCATTAGGACTGTTTCCTACTTTAGAGATAGTTTGTCCATCAGCCTGCCCCTTCTTCCTCTTAGCAGAAAGGGGGTTGGATTTTGAGGTATTTCCTTTTCCTCTTTTCGGGTTGTCTGATCCCTCCTCTTCTCCTTGTTTCTCCTTATTTCCAGTTTACCCAAGGTCCCTCTTTGTGCAGCTGGCAGGCCAACTTTCCCACCACGACAATATTTGTAAAGTTTCTCCCTCCTTGAAGCAGTCCTAGATTATAAAGGTTTATAGATTATATATTATATAAGATTATAGAGGCCAGTCTATCCCACTTCCTTCTTTTGGAATGGTTCGGTTGTATCCAACCACACTGGGATTTTCTTAGCAGATATTGGAGAGGTTTACCATTTCCTTCTCCAGCTCATTTTACAAATGAGGAGACTGAGGCTCACAGAGATTAAGCAGCTTGCCCAAGGTCATACAGCTAGTGTTTGAGGCCAGATTTAAACATGGGACTAACTGATTACAAGCCCTGTGCTCTAGCCACTGCTTCACCCAGCCGCTCCCAACTTCCTTACTTTACAAATAGGTAAACTGAGCCCCGGGAAGGGAGCGATGACTCACTTAACTCCTCCCTTTCTTATCACTAGTAAGTGGAAGATGAAGGGCCAAGTCCCTCGAACCTGCCTTCAGGGCTGTTTTTATTGGCAGGCCGAGGACATACTATATCTGCTGCAGCTCCCCTGGTGGGGCAGCTTCCAAGAGTCTAGGAGGACAATGTGAATGTCCCTTTTTCCTATTCATGTCCTGAACAATGATAGGAATACATCTCCTGCCTAGGTAATCTGCCTCTTTTCTCTTCTGTTCTTTCAGTAAGGTGTCTGGGTCCTTCCTGGCACGGGTCCCCGTCCCAGCAGTCTCGGTCAGATAGGGGAGGCCAAATGAGTCAGACTCTGCCATCTCATACGGCTCTCCCCCATTCTGTTGGAAGAGAGTCGAGTGGAAGGGTTTCGGGGCTGTGGTAGGACTCCCCGTGGGTCCGTGCCCTCTCACGTGGCTGCCTGGTTTATTTTGATGTTTTTTTGCATTGGTCTTGCTGCCATCTTCTGTATAACAATGGAACTCCCAACATTTAACCTGAAGAGCTTACAGTGGCTGACTTACTCAAGGAGGAGAAAAAGAAACGGATGCTGTGCTGTGGCCGCCGCCGCCGCCACCACCGCCACGCCGAAGACCATGGTAACCAGCAAGCTCTGTGTGTTTGGACATTGAGGTGCCTTCCTGGTAACCGCTTTCCCTGGAACCTCTGACTGATTTTCCTTCATGAATGAGCTTCCCGTGGAAGCAGCGTGTGCTAGCTTGTGCATGCACTTCCAGCCCTGATTGAATTGCTTGTTTTAAATCAGTGATTGCAGTGCTCTCTAAGTTTGCTTTTCTCTCCAGCTTTCCCTTAAAAAGTGCTCTGACTTTGAGAATGCAGTGTTGGGGTTCAGCTGTCAAAGAAGCAGGGGCCCTGCGACAACCTCGTTCCTGAAGCAGCCTTTCAGCACCTTTTCCCCAGCAATGCAAAACTTATTTCTTTTTGGGGGGCCAAAGCTTCTAGTCCTAAGGAAATAGACTGATTTTCCTCCAGGATACTTGCCATTGTTTTCATCTATCCAGAAAGCAATCCATTTTAGCGTAGAAAGGAGCGTGGGGAAATGATGGTCATCTCCTACTTCTTTGCCCCAAATCTGAAACCAGGAGTTTGCTCTCCTTTGGCAAGCATCCTCTGAGAGCCCCTTATAGGCCGGGTGCTGGGGGGGGCACGACATTCCTGCTTGTCAGAAGCTCATGTGCTGGGCGGGACACACCACGTGGACAGACCGCTAGACACACACACACACACACACACACACACACACACACACACACGCATGCACACGTGTGTGCAGGTGTATGTAGGCAGTGCACATGCACACATGACAATGAGCGCTTATGTAGCACCGTGAAGTTTGCCAAGCTAGTCCCATTTGACTGTTGAGGACACTGAGACAGATAGAAGCTGTGACTTGCAGGGTCACACAAGTAGGAAGTGTCTGAGCTGGATCTGAATCTAGCCCCCGTGTTCTGCCCTGGGCTATCGAGCTACTCCTAAGGTTCTCCAAAGGGAGAGTGCAGGGCACCCGAAAGGTTTCAGAGAGGAAAGGGTCCTAAGGTATCTAACGAGCTCTCAAGCCCAGGAAGCCAAGAGCTCATCAGGTGGTGTCTTCCCCATGGGCGTAGATGTGCCCAGCCTGGGGTCACTTTGGCAAACAAGCTGCTGAAAACTGGCACCTGGCTCCAGTCTGAACTTTGACTTCTGTGCAAACCCTGAGCTTTAAGTTTCTAAAAAGACAACCACTGGGATTGCAGGCCCAGGGCTGACTCTGAGCTGTGCAGCTTTGTAGTCAGAGAGCTTCTGAGATCACTCCGTCGATTCTCACATCTGACCTAGAGTCCTCCAGCCGGGGCAGAGCGAGGCCTTTGAGCTTCACACACACTTAATGCCTCAGTAGGAAGAGAAAGACTCAGCAAACATTGAGTCAAAATCCATTAGTGTGGCTGGCCACTTAGCAATCACGGGCCGATCTTGGTCTGGGGGAAGTGGGGACGGATGTGTGACCTTAGCTGCTATAGTGGTCAAAGTGACAGCCCCGTGTGCCTTCTTTTGTGATGGTAGGAGGGACTGGATAGACTCACAGAATGTCTCTGCTAGAAGGCATTTCAGAGAGCATCTGCTCCAAATTCTACATTGTATAATATGAGGGAACTGAATCCTAGAAGGGAAGAACTTGGCTGAAGACCACGCAACTAATTATTGTTAGAACTACAGCTTAAATGCAAGATATTCACGCTCCAAATTTTTTGATCTTCCTATTTATACTATCTTAGAAATTAATCAGTCAGCACTTATTAAGTACCTACTATTTGCCAAATGTGATAATAGGTCCTGAAATAGTTCTTGCCCTCAAGGCGCTTATGTTCTAATGCTAAATAGACATAGATAAGCATATACAAATATGAAAAGAAAAGATATTTTTTTTCTGTGACCTGAATAGCAGCCTGTGTTTTCCTGGAGCTGGTTCCAGCTTTGTACACTTGGTAGAGCTTGGTTTTCCTTCCAGAAGAGAAGGTCAGGGGATTCTGGGAATACCTGTATTCATTAGGTACAGATCGGGAAGAGGGAAACATTCTATAAAATAGTGGAAGGAGCAAAGATGTAGAAAAAAAAAGCATCCATGGAGGCAGAAGGGCCTGAGGGTTTTGTCAGGAAGCTGGATAGTCAGCCCAGAGAGGCTGGGTTCTGCTCTTTGGCTTGCTTTGGGGAAAGCCAGGCAGTCCCTTCAGTGTCATAGGTCAATCTTTCCCTTTCAGTTTTTTCTTCCAGTTGTTGCCCTATGAAGTCCCAGGGAGGGCTGCACATGACTCATTTCTCTGCAGCTTCTTCCTTTTACTCTGTTAAAGAATGTGTTTCTTTCAGAGCTTCTGGACCCTCTCAAGCCCACCTGCCAGTTCCAAAGGTTTAGAGGTAGAAGCCCCCAGAAGTTCCTAAGATTCCCAACCCCCAAGATGGAAGTCAAGCTGCAGACCCTTTACATTGTGATGGAGAGGGGAATTTTGTAGCCTTTGTAAAATGAGCTACCGTCTACTTAACATCTAAAATTACACAATTATCAAATTAAGTTGTCGATACTTAACAGCGCAAAGATGATTAACCCAGCACCCCAGATAAATTATCTCTGAAAGCTATTAATAGAAAATATATATTAATGATACATGCCAAGTAGTAAAGCTAGAACAGTCCATAGTGGCCATTTAGTACAGTCTCTTTATTTCATCAGTGAGGAATTGAGAAGAAACTGAGATCTGGGAGGTTAAGGGAGAGTCTTGCCCACAACCACATGGGGTTTCCCTCTGGCCTGTCAGATCGCCTAGGCAGAGCTTGCTTGATGATGGCATACAGCTCCAGGGCCACTGTGGCATAAGGTGGGTCCCCTCAGCTGCTAGTGCCCGGTGCCCTGGGCCATAAGGGGCCCAGTACTTGGCTTTGTCCAAATTTCATACATAACTACATGCGCGTGTGCATGTGTATGTGTGCACATGTGCACACACGTACACACATTTTAGTGGCTTTTATGAAACAAAACAAAAATCAGTATCCTTGGAAAGTTCCTTGCATTCCCTGTATGTGCAAGCTGCCCTCCCGGCCTCCTCCCCTCTTCGACTTCGCAGTTCAACATTTTTATGATTCAGTAAACTCCCTTTGCCTGACTGCATGGGAGAGTTTAGTGGCTCTTCAGAAAACAAGGGCAAATCCCTGCAAATGGGGTCAAAGCAGGTCACCCAGCAAACGGGGCAGTGCCAGGGATATGGCGGTCAGTGTTGCCAGTGCAGGGGAACAGTCACATTGAAAGGAGATGGGTGTTTTTGCAAGGATGCCCTAGCACACCAGAGAGGCAGATTGACTCTCCGGCATCTCTGACTTCCATAACTTGTTCGCTTTAGGATTTTGTGAAAGCTGTAGTGGTTACCATAGTAACTTCCCATCCATGGGATGTGGGCTTCATAGCATCCTCTCCTTTCAAACTTTTGTCTTAAAGAGGATGGACTCTTGTCTACTCATGGGATCTGTTGCTTTGTTGCTGAAGGGTGATCTGCTTGCTCCTGGAACCCTTTTGTTGCATAGAAATCCAGACTAAATGTTGTCTGGTTTACTTACTCATTTTTTAATCCCAGTCATGAGTTCTGCTTCTGACACCCCCCCCCCCCCCAGCTGTATGTGTCTGGCTAAGTCACGTAACTTCTCCTGCAGAGAAGACGCCAACCCGCGCTGGGAGAGGGTGTTACCTTCCTCTGGGAGTTCTCTATACTAATCAAACCACACATCAAGCCCCTGGTCCTGTCTCTCTAATTCTATGGGGTCCCATTGGAGGAAAGTTAATGTCAATTTATAAATTGTGAAGGAAGAGGAAGAGAGAAGAAATCTTAGGATATGAGAACCACCTCATGGAAACAAAGGGAGAAAATTTTCTGTGGACCAAAAACCATCTCTCTGGTTCTGTCCCCTGAGTACTCAATCAGAAAATGGGTAAACTGGTGAAATATAAAGAAGGAAAAATGGGGGCACTGAGGGACTGGTTTGTGGGCCCTTCCTTTAGCCACCCATCACCTGGATCCACCATGGCTCCTTCTGTTTTCCATTATTGTTATCAGCAACCATCACAAAGTGTCACAAAGTGCACTTGTTCGTTGGTCTGCCTTCTAGCACAGTCTGAGACCCAGAATCCTAATTTTATAATAGCAATATTGACGCCAAGATAATGCTTTGTGGTTCACCAAGCACCTTATAGATAAGGTAGAAGAAGTAAGCTCACTTCACCCCATGAGAACCCCGTGAGTGAGGGAAGCAGAGCTGGCAGGATTAGCTGTGCCCAGAGCTCTCTCGTGTCATTCACGTAAATGTGGCCCAGCTGGGACCTCTCTTGGCTCTCCTGATTCCAATGCCAGCTTTGTTCTCATGGCTTATAGAGATCACCTTTGTTTTACAGAGGAACAAACAGGCCTAGCTAAGAGAGAGCCCCGGGCCATGCTTCTCATAAATTGCAGCCAGAATTCACATTGAGAGGCTCCATTTTCAAATCCAGTTGTCTTTCTGTTGCCTCTTGGAGACAGAGACAGAAACGAGACAGAGTAGAGAGGGTAGGGCATCCCCTCCTCCTCACCCAGGGAGTTGTGGAAGGAGGTCAGAGATTAGATTGCTTGATGTTTGCCTGGGGGGGGGGGGCGGTCATCATGGCATACCAAGGGCTTCTTCCCCTCCTCGAACCAAGGGCCATTTGAGTGTCAGGCTTGTATTTAATTATGACTTTCAAACTCAACAGTCTTTACTTGAGGGTGGTGATTTTAGGGTTGTCTCTTCTTGTGATAGTTTTTTTCCCCTTCCTTCACTCTGGGGAAGAATCAGACTATTTTTTTTCTCACTAAGGATTGAAGATGGGGAATAAGCTTTTGGGGGGTACTTACTATATGCTAGGTGCTGTACTAAGCATTCATTACAAATACTAACCCACTTGACCTGTGCATTTGGCCTCATGTGTTTGGTTGAATCAGAAATGTTGAGAAATTGCCTCAGGATCCACTTCAATTACGATCTTCAAACTTCACAGAGATTAAACATGGCTGACTCAGAACGTGCCTTAGTTGGTTTGGGATCCTAAGTCTTTCCTCATGGCAGCCTCTGGGACTCAAAATTGGGGAGATAAATGGGCCCCACAATTGAGATTTGTGTCATTTAAATGTTTCCTTAACAATTACAATTCAAAACCGTCAAAAAGTCTCTCATCTGAAGTTTGTAGCTGTATTTATAACTCAAATTTCCTCCCACTGACATCTTTTTTCATGCCCAAACCTAAATCAGGTGTCTGCTGTTGGAAACTGAGGCCCTCGAGAGACCTCACGGGTCCTCTGATCTCATGTTTATGTTGAGAAGAGCTTTGGTTAAGAAGTCTAAGCTCTGCCTAGCCACCTATGGCCAGGTATAGTGCCGCCCGGGCTAGAGAGGAGCCTGTGTAAGTTATGGCCAGAACTTTCATTTCACTAGCAGGTAAAGTTGATTTGTGGTATTGATTTCCAATCTTTCTGACTTTTGTGAGTGAAAAATCAATTCCTCAGCCCAGAAACTTCAAGTTTTTTCTGCTCTTACATTATGGAGCCTGCTTTCAGGCATCCTTCAACTTGTGCTCTGCAGGTGACACTGGGTAGTGTTGAGTTTCTTCCCAATCCCAGGTCCATGGCAGCCACAGCAAACTCCCTTGCACGCTGTCTCTCTTTCTTTTTGTCCCTCTGTCACTATCGTATAAATACCAATAGCATCCTCTTCCCCTAGCAACCTTCCTTTTCCCATTCTTCATCAGCTTTCTGAACCTTTTTGGGTGTTGATCCTAGAAGCAGAGGTGGGCCCTGTTCTAAATACACATCTTAGGGCCCAGATCAACCAGGGCATGATTATTTGTATTTTTTGAGGATTCTTAGATTTACAAAAGGGATCCTTGCCCAAACTTCCATTGCATCCCTATATACCTCCAGTTTTTTTAAAGTCTCTTTGTAAAACATGCCAGGAAAAATCCCATTGCAGAGAGCAGGCCATGTCTCTCCCTGAATGCTCTCGAGGCTGGAGAAGGACCTTTCCTTCCTCACCCCCAGTGGCTGTGTACTAAAATCTAGTTCAATAAAGAGGCGAGCGGGCTCTCTGTGGGAGAGCTCAGACTGTTGGGCCTGTTGGGGTTTCCCTTCAGGGTTGAACTCTAAAGGACTTTCCCCCTGTACAACCCTGGAAGGCCTGAAGGCACTAAAGGAGGAAATCTGGCAAGAGGAAAGATCAAATCACCTTCCACAGACAAACTGTTTGTCCAAAAAACCCCATGAAGGCAGGGCTTTCTTCACTTTGACGTTTTCTGGGTGAGAAATGGTGAAGTGGAGTTTTTTGGACGGCCCTGTCTGTGCTGTTGGCCATCCCTTTCTCTGAAATGTCCGTTCTCTCTCCACAGCAAGCATGCCCACCAGCGAGACGGAGTCCGTGAACACGGAAAACATCAGTGGCGAGGGCGAGACCCAAGGCTGCTGTAGCCGGCTCTGGTAAGCTGCGGCTCCCGGACCATGGCCCCTTTGCTTCCTGGGCTCAAGTCCAGCCCAGAACTCCCCCAGGCAGGCTCTGGCAGGCATAGGCTGGAAGGGCAGAGCACCCCTTCTTAAAAGCTGATTTTGGTGGGGGCTCTGAAGTCGCCCCTGTGACAGCTTTGTGTCCATGCAGATCCTCCCTCTACCCCCTCCGGAGCCCTGCCCATGGCCCTCTGAGTGGGCAGCCACGTGTGGCGAAAGGCCACAAAAGCAGTCACGGATGGGCCGGTTTGATGCAAGTTCGGCTACTTAGCTGAGCTTGGGAGCGGGCTTCGGCCACTTTAATGGGGGCAGACAACGAAGGGAATTTTCTGAAGGGAATCAAGAATATGGTTTTCTCAGACAAAAGTGCCAGCGTTCCAATGGCTCCACACTGACTTTAACACTGGCTCTGTGGGGCAGTCAGGGCCACTTCTCCTGCTGGCCTGCAGCGTCCTTTGGCAATTGGGCTTGAAGAAGGTTCAATAAGTGGGAGCCCAGCACTATGAAAGGCAGCACAGCCAGATTTCTCCTCTGAGGACCGAGGTAGAGGTGGTTACCCCAAGCAGAAGCCCCAGGATGGCGCAGCTCTGGGTTCCTGGATAGAACTTTAATATGCAAAGGACTGTGGGGAGTGCTGCACATGAACCTGCTCACCAAGGGGTTTGTTTTTTGTGTCTTTCAGTCAAGCGATCTCCAAATCCAAGCTCAGGTTAGTATTTGGCCTTTGTCTCTCCTTCTGCTGGCTTCTTCCCCCGACTTTCCAGTCTCCTCTTCCACTCCCATCCCCATCTTCTGACCCCTTCATAGAAATCAGTTTGGAGTTGTTATAAAACTTGGTGACTTCACTTGAAAAACTGACCAGCTGCTTCTTTAGCAAGTGTGTTTCCTAGTCATTGCCCAGAACTCAGCACTGTGGGGAATCCTGCTCTGCTGTTGTGAGGGACACACACTCACACACACACACACACTCACACACACACACACACTCACTCACACATGCACCAGTTGAGAGCAGTGACAGCCCAGCCCAGGCCTTTCTCCTCCATACATGTCCCTGGGTCTCAGTCACGAGACAGCCCTGGGTTCAGAGCCCACGAGTGTGAGTTCAGATGCTCTCTGCCGTCTGCAGCCTTTGTCAGCCTCATCTGGCCACTCTCCCGTCTCTGGGCTTCAGCTTCCATGTCGTAAAACGAGGGCGTGGATGAAGGCTGAGTTCCTTGTCAGCTCCAGTGTCCAAGCACCGAGAGGATTCCGCTGTTCCCATCTGGGCTGACCGGGAGGACCCGCCTTATTTCCAGCAGCACCTCGTGGGCAGCCTGGGCGGGTGCCATGAAGTTCAGGCCTCCTTGCCCTCCTTTGTGGATATTTTCCACGTCCCCCGGAATATTCTCTGCTATTCCCGAAGGACATCAGACTTCCTTTCTGATAGTCGCCATTATCCTACACTGTCACAGGCTCTAGCTAAATATAAAGGCCCCATTAGTGGAGTTTGACCCTGCATCCCTGCCCTGTCACTCAAAGCCTAGACCCCCCGCTCAGCCCTATCTCGGCACTGCAGCCCCGTCTCCTCCACGTTCTTGGCTCTGTCATTAGATGTCAGAGCACCGGTTCAAGGGGAACGAAGAAGATGGTTTTCTATGGCAGGAGGTGTTTTTCATTGTAAATCTGGTTAAGCAGGATTACAAATAGGAACCTAAAGTGGGTGGAAGGGACTCGCTACTTGTCTGTTTGATTGGATTTAATTTATTTTTATGAAAATATGATTCAATATTAGCTCTGTTCATGAAGGTATATTTGAGCAAATACAGACAGCTAATGATTCAGTGGGAAGACTCGTGTCCCAGTAGAATTGATGCTCTGCTGAGCTCATATAAGACTAGAAAGATTTAAGAAAGGAATTGAAAAATTGAAATTTTGGGGTCATGATTTCTGGGTATCATATTTCGCCCAATAAATTCTGTCTAACGGCTCAAAAAACCCAGCATAGTTGTAATGTTTAGCATTGATCCAAGATATTTTCCAGTGCACAAAGCTGTATTAAACAGTCTACATATATATACATATACATATATTTATGTACCATTTTTTCTTTTACTCTTCATGCTGAAGTGACATGCTGAGAGTTTGAATTACACATAAAACATTCTGTCCCAAGGAAGTCAAACAGGGCCATTTAACCACAGCCAATAAAGCAATTATTTAAAAACTTGCATTTTGAGGCCAGCAAAACTCCCTGCTGTTAACATTTGTGCTATTTGTCCCTCCTCTGTGCCCCTTGGCCCCATCTTGTCCATTTCCCCAAGTTCACAGTCACCCTCAAAGCTCAGTCAGGGCACATTCAAGTAACAAGACTTTCCCACACACCGGGAGTCAAGTCGTTTCTTTGTTTCAGCCGACGATGGCGTCGCTGGAACCGTTTCAGTCGAAGAAGATGCCGAGCTGCAGTGAAATCGGTGTCGTTCTATTGGCTGGTGATTGTCCTCGTGTTCCTCAACACCTTGACCATTTCCTCTGAGCATTATAATCAGCCTGACTGGCTGACCCAGATTCAAGGTATGAGAAGAAAGTATTTTTTTGTTTTAGATTACAAAAAACATTAAACTATGGTTTAGTTTTCTGGGACATTAAGTCAACAATTCTAACGAATGCCAATATGAAAATTTAAGAAATAGCTTCAACTCAATGAGATCTCACATATCACGTGAACACTGTTCATAGACTATCCATGATAATAATAATATTAATATTAAATAAAATAGATAATAATAAATAAATATAATAATAATAATAAAATATTTAAACAATAAAAAGAACTGATATGATGCTTTAAAGCTCTCAAAGTGCTCCACAGATGTCTCACTCCTCATAACAACTTCATGACTAAGATACTCTGGGTCCTTTCAGCCACATTTTACAATACAGGAAACAGACTCAGAGAGAAGTGACATGTGAGGCTCTTTATCATCAGAAGCCAAATCGGAACCCAGGGCCTGCTGACCCCAGGGTCTTCTCCACTGGGTCATACTGCCTCTGCTCAGGCTGACTCACCCAGTGACCCATGACTGGTCTGTAGCACAACCAGGATGCGAACCCTGCATCCTGCAGCAGAGGAGAAAGATGTCAGGGAACACAACAGAATCACGAGTGGGATCAGAAGGAGGTAACATTGTGGATGCCAGGAACTGAAATTTAGCCTGAATTTAGGATCTAGCCTTTGGATACAAAGATATGCGAGATGTCCACTCGTTTGCCAGGACAGTTGGACCCAGAAATGCCAGAGGGCACCCTGTTCTCCCCCAAGGGTGCAGGATATGTTGGTGGTCTTAGATGGGCCACAGAAGGTAGTGCTCGTTTGGGAAATGTGTCCAGTGGTCAGAGCACCCAGATTTCCGAACCGTTTGCCTTTCCAGATATTGCCAACAAAGTTCTCCTGGCCATGTTCACCTGTGAGATGCTAGTGAAGATGTACAGCCTGGGTCTCCAGGCCTATTTTGTCTCCCTTTTCAATCGGTTTGATTGCTTTGTGGTGTGTGGTGGGATCACTGAGACCATCCTGGTGGAACTGGAAATCATGTCTCCTCTGGGCATCTCTGTGTTTCGATGTGTGCGTCTTTTGCGCATTTTCAAAGTGACCAGGTAAGAGCTGCCGCCCCTCCCCCCCTTGAAGTGAACATTTGGATGTGCACATGTGCCGACACACCCGTGAGCTTTCTCCTAACCCGCGTTTTTATTCGCAGGCATTGGACGTCTCTCAGCAACTTGGTAGCGTCTTTGTTAAAC
This sequence comes from Antechinus flavipes, assembly GCF_016432865.1. Classification (NCBI taxonomy): domain Eukaryota; kingdom Metazoa; phylum Chordata; class Mammalia; order Dasyuromorphia; family Dasyuridae; genus Antechinus; species Antechinus flavipes. The sequence continues at coordinate 9,803,748 of NC_067398.1, forward strand.
TCCATGAAGTCCATCGCTTCCCTCTTGCTCCTGCTTTTCCTCTTCATCATCATCTTCTCCTTGCTTGGAATGCAGCTGTTCGGGGGCAAATTTAACTTTGACGAGACCCAGACCAAGAGGAGCACCTTCGATAACTTTCCTCAAGCTCTTTTAACGGTGTTTCAGGTAACTTTTCTCTCTCCTTGGTTCCATCGGTGATGGAGGACCAGCTGGCTGCAGTTGCTGTGCTAGGAGCTAGGGCAGCGAGCCGAATGGTCACTGCTCCTCCAAGGGCTTCTCTTCCCCCGAGAGGATGTGGCACCTGCACAGGTAGTAGGGCGCTGTGGACATTCATGGAGCCCTTGGGTAGATCAGTCTGGATTGATTAGAGAAAGTAAGAGGGGAGCAATAACCACCAAATGGGGCCAGGTCACAGAGTTTATCATTTATCTTTGAGGAAACAGGAAGCTACTTGAATGGATGGAGTAGGGGAGTCAGGGAGAACTGTGTTCAAGAAAAATTAGTTGGACAGTAGAGTAGAGGGGTCCCAGTGTGAATGGATAGATGTAAGTCAGGAGAGTGATGCAGTCCTGGGCTGAGAAGGCCAGCACTGAGGGGAATGGATTGCCTGGTGAGTAGGGAAGAAAGGTCAGGGCCAGAGACATTGTAAATACGTAAAGACAGGATCTTGTAACAGATTGGATGTCGGGGTCTGGGGAGAAGAATGACCCCGGAAGGATGAGGATGCTTTTAATAAGACAGGGAAGTTTGGAAAAGGTGAGATTTCAGGGGAGAAGAGAATGAGTTCCATTTGGGACAGACTGAGTGAGGGACGTCTCTGGGACACCCACTTTAAGAAGTCTGAAAGGCAAATGGTGTTTCAGTTCTGCTCCTTGAGGAGAAACAGGATGGATCACTTAATCGGGGAGTCTTCTCTAGAGAAGATAGTTGAAGCCCCAGGAGATGATGTCATTACCATCAGAGAAAGAGGAGGACACTAAATCTTTGTGGACAGCCACAGTGAGGGGTGGGAAACTACTCAGAGAAGGCCCTGGAGGAGGGTTGGGGGCCAGCTGTCGGGCCCTTCACGCTGTATCAGAGAGCAGGTCAAAGTGAATGATGGGAACTAAAACAGGAAACTCAGGGGGCTGCCAGATAGTGGCCAACGTTCCCACTGAGGAGGGAAACCCTTAGGGATGCTTTTCTAGGGACCTGAACTACCAGACCTGTGTTTTAGGTGAATCATGTTAAGAGCTCTGGAAGGATTGGAGAGGATAGCGGCAAAGCCGGGGAGACAGGTCAGGAAGGTCGGGCAGCAATCTCATAAGGATCTAGGTCTAGGTCAGGGGGTCTCCTCCTTTCCAGAGGCCATCCAGGTGAGAGGCCCCCCAATGGCCAGGCCATTTTGTCTTCAGAAGACAGCTACAGTTGTTCTGCCCTTTTAAAAATTGTCCCTCTGTGGCTAAGTCGCTGCCCTGATGCATCTATACCCTGGAATGCTTTTGTTGTAATCCGATTCCTTTTCTCTGTGTGATGCAGCTTTCATATTTGCCATTAAATTTAGCTTTCGTCGTCAAACTTGCTTTAGTCATTGCATTATTTCATTCACTGAAAACGTTAATGCAAAACAAAGCACGAGGAAGGTCATTCCTTCTGGAGGGTTGGATGATATCATCTTCCTGAACTTCCACACCTGCTCTCAGCTCATCTCTGAGGAGGGGCAGGTCTCACATCCCGATTCAAGTAAAACGACCGAAACCAAGATGCCTGGAGAGCTCTCGTTGCCAGAGATGCTGCGTTGGAAGGGGGATGTTCGACTTGCCCGCCTGGAAGAGGAGGAGCTGTGTTTTTTCCTGGCTCTGACATCAAACGAAGCAAGCGGCAGCCTCCTGGGTCTCCCTTTTTGTCCGGCACGTACAGCTTCAGGCTGAGCACGCGTGGCCTTCATTAGATTGTGCTACAAAGTCAGGTTATGGGGCATTCAGGCTCTGCCCTGCTCTGCTGGCACCAGAACAAAAAGAGTGGAGCAGAAGTTGGAGACTGGGGTTTTTTCTTCCCTATTCTTCTCCGTCACAGTGTGACTACAGGCCCATGATTCCTTCTCTCCAAGTCTTTTTCCTCATTTGTAAAAACGAAATAGTTGTACTTAGACCCTAAGGTCCTTTGCACTTGGATCCCTCTATAGGATCAGAGGCTTCAGCAGGCACCTGAGGCAGAACACCCGACCAGTTCTCCTTGGCCCACCCAGACCTCTGATGGTGGCTGTCCAGCCTCCATGTGGAGACCCCCACTAGGGAAGAAGAATCAGTCACCTCCTGAGGCAGCTTGTCAGCGTTGGACAATTCTAACTGATAAGAAGTTTTCACCTTTTCTATCCAAGTCTGTTCCTGTGCCATAAAATGGATGGACGTGCTGAAAGCTCACTGGTTTAGTGGGTTTTAATGAGCTCTGTTATTTCCAATTCTCATCCATTGCAGGGGATGACAGACCTCTGATTTCATTCATAAAGAGGATTCCCAAGGAAGAAAAACTCCTTCCACCATTTGCCCTTGACATCATTATTGCCAATTATAGGCTTAGAGAATTGCCAGAGGCCATAAGAGATTAAATGACATGCCCGGGGTCGTGCAGCCATTATGTGTCAGAGCTGGGGCTTGAACCCGGGTCTTCTGAGAGCTTCCACCAGTCTCATGTTCTTCATCATGTTGATTCTCAGTAATGTCACCTGTACAAATCTAATTCTGAGCCTGATGAGGAGCACACGTGGTAATGATCGACAGCTCCCTGAAGACTTTGGTCTGTCATTGGATGTGAGCAGAAGTAGCATAGTGACGGGGAGGAGCTCTCTGCCTTTGCACTCAAAGGATGGCCCCAAATCAGATCCTGACTCAAACTTTTGCTTCATGGGTGAATTTTGGCAAGTCACAGCACTTACCTCGGCCTTAGTTTTCCCATCTGTAAAAAGAAGAGGTTGTATTTAGATGGACTTTGAGGTTCCTTCCAGCTTTACATCTATGATCATGTGATCCTGTGACATTGCGGGGACACAAATTTTGATTTAATATTAATGATTAGATTAATCTCGATGATGAAAGTTGTTCAAAAACTAAATAGACTGTCTCCAGAGGGAATTAGTTCCCTGCCACCAAAAGTATTAAATTAGAAGCTGGAGCACCATTTGTCAAACATGTTATTGACTGCAGTCCTACAGATGGGATAGAAAATTGGCTTCAAGCAGTGAGATCCTTTTGAGCTCTTCACATTCTGTGATTCTTATACTATTCACCAAGGTATCTTGATTGTGAAGAGATGAATCTTCTGCCTACAACATAATTATTTTTCTCCAGTTTGAATAAATACGGGAAGGTGTGTTGGGAGTTGCTGGTTAGTTATTTCCAACTCTTTGTGATCCCATTAGGGGTTTCTTGGCAGAAATATTGGAATGATTTGCCATTTCCTTCTCTAATTCATTTTACAGATGAGGAAACTAAGGTAAACAAGGTTATGATTTTCCCAGGGTCACACAGCTAGTAAGTGTCTGAGGCCAAATTTGAACTCAGGAAGATGAATCTTCTTGACTCCAGGAGCAGCAAACTATCCACCAAGCTACCTAGCCTCCCTGGTATCTTGGGAAAATTATAGTTGGTAACTCTTCAAAACTACTTTTTTTAATGTAGTCTAAGCAAAATTCCTTTGGCTAAGCCCAACAGCTCAGCGTAAAAGCTATGTTAGCCCAAGGGCTGTGCTATCAGGCTTGTACAAACTTTCCCGGATGTTAATAATGTTAGCAGTTTTGAGCACCTGTTTCCTAAAGACATTTACTATCTCTACTGTGGGTCATATTTTCATGTTTTAATTAAAATTTTTTATTGATCATTCCCTGCTTTTTCTTGGTCTAACTTGACCTATGATAATCTATATAACTTCAATATTTTAAACCACTTATGATTGACTTTGGTGTGTGTACAGATTATAACCTCTCTCTTGCTTAGAAGATGCTTTAACAAGGGTCTATCTAAATAGCAAGCTGTAGTAAGAAGCTAAAATAAATCTCTTCAGTTGGTAAAATTGGTCAAATGAGTGGAAGATAAGGAACTAGTGGAAATGAGAGATTTTGTTTTTTATTATTGTCAACATTTATTTCAATTCATTTTGCAATGGGTTGACTTAGCCTTAAGGATTCTGAGTGAGAGGAGATTGAATTTGAAATTGCGAGCCATGTAGTTTTATGTCGGTTAGAGTTCTGTTGGAAATTCATTAAGAAAATATGTAGCATTGAATTTCTGTTTCCATTTTCTATCAATTTTATGCAATGGAAGGATTCATATAATACAAAATGTAGTGGAAAAGGTTTGGGTATCTTCATTCATGTAGCCTGTGACTATCTTTAGAAGCAAAATAGGAAAACAGAATCTTTCTCTAAGTGACAACTAACATTTGCATTTTAGATTCTTACAGGTGAAGACTGGAACGCTGTAATGTATGATGGAATTATGGCCTATGGGGGCCCGTCTTCTTCAGGAATGATCGTCTGTATATACTTCATTATTCTCTTTATTTGTGGTAATTGTATCCTTCAGTGCTGCCCAAGAGCAGTTATAAAGTTGTGGTGGGATATTAAGAGTTCATTACTTTGATTAGCTCTTTCACATTATTTTGGGAAGTCCTCTACTAATTTTTATTCTGTTTCATTAGGAATATAATTATAGAGGAAGTAAAAATCCCATAGTTGTTTCAGAATTAAAACTTCCTTGTTATAAGCAGTCAGTGTTCCCCCTACCCCTTGTTCTGTCACTGGGAGGGACATCAAATGATGTTTCCAGAAGGATGTGATTGTTCTCCATAATATCAATCCAAGTTTGATATCACAGGAGCTGTCAATCTCAAGTTTATCTTAGTCCTTCTTGAATCTATTTATATTTTCATCCCATAATTCCTATTTTGGTGATGAATTCTAAGTCCCTACAATGGCTTATCAATAGTGTCTCCTTTTTATTCTAAAACCAATTCCTTTCCAACTTCTAAGGGTACTCTTTGAGTTCTATTATTTTGAGATTTGATGAAGAGCCATGTATTTCCTTTCCCATTATCCATAATGGCCTTGTAAATTTAGTCCCGTTACCTCTCAGACTTCATCTTTCCTGGCTGAAGTTAGTCCTACTAAGGACCATCCTACCAAAGAATTTTCTGTTTTCTGGGTCCTTTTAGTTTCCTCTGGATTTTCTATAGCCCAGTTATACATGTCTGCCATTCCCAGGTATACATATACTCTAATTTTTCTCAAGAATAATTTTCTCTTTTTGACATCTCTTTTGATGGCATGTTCTTGACGTCTTTAAAGACTCCTGTGATCCACTGGACGAGAATCATGCTCAGTGCTTTACTAGGTCTTTTTACTAGTGGCTTTTAATAGCCAACAGCTTAAGGCCTGTCATCCTGTAAGTAGAGCAAGGATGATTGTCTTCTAAATGTATTATTTTATCCTGACTCATGCTCAAGAAAAAAGTCAAGGTGACTGGTGATGGCCTGGGATGTACTGGGTAACCTATAGTAGTTTCTGTAAAAGGAAACATTCTCCAACTTAGGTGTTTTACAAATTCATACTGATATGCTTCTGGCTTAGAACTGAAAAGAGTTTTGCTATAGCAATGGGACAAATTACATCCGATCAAGTCAACAAGCATTTATTAAACACTTTAATGGATGCCCGGCACGATACTAAGTGCTGCCTTGCGGCCTCCTCTAGTGAAGAATTTGCAGTCTCTGAAAACTAAACTGGGATCCACCAACATATTTCTGCATATGTAGCACAACATACAGACCTTAGTGCATCAAATAGTTGAAGAAATTAATAGAGAACAGTCAATCTAGTTAACGTGGCCAGTCTCTTTAGCACATGTTAAAGTAATGCAGTCACATGGATGGTACATCCTACATCTTTTATGTTAAAATTTCCCAAGCTAATCATAGTACCCTAAAATATGATTCACCTCACACAATCCCAGAAAAAATGACAGTGTTGCTCGTGTAAAACAAAAAGCACAAGCCTCTTGTAATAATGACACATAGAACATGTGAGTCATGTGCAGTAATCAAATATAAGTCATGTGATCAAAAACATGGCGAATGAATTGACTGTGCAATCAATCCACTGACATTTCAATGAATGCTCTTTTATGTGCCAAGTGAGGAGCATCAGAGATATGAAGACAAAGAAGTTAAATAAACCCCACGCTCAAAGACCTTACGCTCTGAGGAGAGACGGCATGTATGTAAAGACCTCTTCCAGCCCTTCACAACCTGTCTCCAATCTACCTTTCCTGGCTTTTTGTATGTTTCTTTCCACCTTGCACTCAGAGGTCCCATCAGATTGGCTTTCTTTCCATTCCTCGTGTACTGTCTTGTGGTGTTCTTCTTCTTTAGAATAGTATAAAGGTTCTCTCTGGGAGAAAGCAGGTTTCTCGAGGAGGTTTTCTGGAGGCAGCCTTAGTTTCAGTTAAAAGTAATAATCATCCAAATGCAGCCAGCTGGTAAAAATGCAAACGTTTATTTTCTCCTTCCAAAATAGCCCGGTTAGTTGAGGCCTATCTCTCTGCTTGGTTCCAAACGAGATTCCAACACTGTCTGTCCTCCATCTTCCATCTCCAAGTCTTTGCTTTGGCTGTCCTGCCTCCCCTCACCTGAGAGAATGGATGGAGGAGGATGTGGAGGAAAAAGAGAAGGGCTTAACGAGGGCTTGCTGTTTGCTGACCCTGGCGTCCCTTCCTGGGAGAGGCCCATTCACCTAGTCTAACGAGGTTGTCATTGCTCAAAATAGCAGAAACCCATTGTTTAAAATTGTCTTATTGATAGTTTATGAGCTTTTCAAGAAAAAGCCATCTTGTTCCTTTACATCCTTTACAATGGAGGAGAAAATGGGAAAAGTGGCCCCAGGTTGGTGATCTTTGCTCACTAGATTAGGCTTTTGTGACTTTTGACTTGTCCTGAAAATCACCCACATTTTCAAAGGAGAAATCTTGGAGCACGCTACAGATGACTTTAAAATAGCACCGAAACCTTGCTCACCTGTTGTTTCCAAATCGGATTTATAATTGTGAACAATAGGTCTAGCTCCTGTAAAATAAACCGATAGCTGGAAAGATGGTATTCATATTTACTAAATCATCATTTTACTAAAGAATCACATCTTAGATGTCAATATGACTTCTATTTAATCTTTATGTTTATGTATACATCTTATGCACACACACACATATTTCCAAAAGGACAGTCTGCATTCGGATACAGTCTTTACATACAAAGGATGACATAGCAGAGAGAAAGCTGGCCTAAGATTCGGGAAGATCTGGCCTCGGCTCGTGTCTGACAGACTCACCCTGGGAATCCCTTGACCTTTTGGTGTCACAGGCAGCTTTCTAAAACCCAGAGTTAAGGAGCATTTGCATATCTGCCGTGGTGTGGGAAGTTTCTTCACTGTTGAAGTCCCAGATTCAGTTCAAAATAAGATTAATATCAGATTGACATTTTGTCTCTTTTTCTCTATCTTGTGGCTTCTCTAACTTTCCAAAGTCATACAGTACCATGCCTAATCATCAGATGTGACATATGCCTGGGGGCAGAGCTGGTGTGCTTTTTTTTTTTTTTTTTTTTAACCATTTCTGATTTCCACAATGAACAAAATAGAGCAAAACTGAAAGAGTATGTTTATCCTTAAAATGATTTGGATTAGATATTCTGTTAAATGTTTTCTTGGCCATTGCGGTGGACAATTTGGCGGATGCTGAAAGTCTGAACACTGCCCAGAAGGAAGAAGCAGAGGAAAAGGAAAGGAAAAAGACCGCCAGGTAAATGGAGTCACACCTAGAGCTCCAGGTCCTGGAGAGAGGCAGCTGATCTGGGGAATCTGACCAAGGCCCCAGTCTCTGCGGGCTTGTTTCCTTCTCTCTCGAAAGAGGGGTTGGAATAGGACCTTCAAGGGCTGCCACTGAATCCTGATTAAAAGCTCGGGAGATCTGACCATTCGGTGTCAGCCATAGGAAAACCCCAATGCCCTTCAAGTGGCAGTCACTTCTGTCTGCACAGAGTGAGCTCACGGGGTGTCCCTCTCTGATGTCTGGCACACTTGGAAATCTCTCAGGCCGAAGCCAAACATTTTGGGGCCATTGTTTCCACACTTTAGATTGCGATTTGAAATATTCTTGGGTTTAAAGAGCTGATGTGGTTAGTTTTAGTGTCATAAAACAGATGATGTGATAGATGAAAATGTCTTTGGGATGGAAATTTCGATAAAATCTCCTTAATCAATTTGGCCCCGAGAATCTAATGGAAAGTTCTTGGGTAGATTAATGCTATTCATGTTTCATTACCACACAGCACTTTGCATTTCGACATTTGTTTGTGTCCTTTTCTCTGTAGGAAAGAAAGTTTGGAGAATAGAAGGAACGACAAGCCAGAAGTCAACCCGATGGCTAACAGTGACCACAAGGTGTTTGTTCCAGAGTGTTCCTTTCTGTGATGTTATCATGAGTGTGCTGTCGCTTGCCCGCAGCCTCTGGGCAGTCACTGTCCATGGAGGATGGACGTTGTTTGTTAGACAATCATCATGGGTCTGAGTGTCAAAGTGCAGGAGGCCTTGATGAGTCGGGCCGCAGCAGACCCCGTGACTTCCCAGCTTTGGGCCATTTGGAAGGGTTGGGGGCGGGGTCACCAGCCCAGGTCTTTTGCCTCCTCCAGCTTGGGGAAAGGGTGGGAGAAGAGAAGTCCTCAGGGGTTCCTGAGCCTCCTAAAAAGACACTGGAGGATCAATGGCCTGGGAGGCGGGGAGGCTCAGTCCTTCTGGGGGTGGCCATTGGAGTTCAGGTTCCTCAGTCCCAGTGGAGCGTAACTGAGGAGCTTTATCTCTTTTTCTTTGGTTGTCACCGGTGGTTTGTTTTTGGGGGGCAGAGGTTACTTGGGGATGCTCCAGCTTTGCTGGTTTTCCAGGCCTTCTCCCTCCCCAGGTCAGGTAGGACCTGCGGTTGTTCAATGACCAGCATTCAGCTCCAGCCGCCCCTTCTCATGCTAGTCCTGCTTCCATTGCTGCAGGTTATAATCGATGATTACAGAGGAGAGGATGAAGACAAGGACCCTTACCCACCGTGTGACGTCCCAGGTATGGTGCTGGCCGCCAAGATGCCAGGCTTTATTTTGTAGACCCCAAGGCTCGAGATTCCTGAAGAAGCCCTCAGATTTTCTGCGGCCGGGCCACTCCACCAAGATGGAGGAGCCGTGGGGCCCAGCTGACTCCCTCTCTTCCCTGAGGGCCAGCCTCCGTGTCACACGCCGGATGGGAGAGTCACCTGTGCAGCCCGAGAGTGGTCTGTGTGACTGTCAGTAAAGGGGCCTTGAGGAGCGGCAGCAGAAGCGCCGTCCGCTTGAGACTAAGCCCTTTCTTGTCCCTTGTGGGAGCCTTTCAGTCTGGAAGGGGAAGAAGGTCTCTTCTTGTTTCCTCTCATGCCTATATTCTTGCCCCCCAGTAGAGAAATGAAAGTCTTGGTCAGTCAAGGAGTTTTTATCTCCTGACTTGAGATTCTTTAAAAGGCTTTCAGTACAGAACAGAAGCCCTTTGCTAGGAGACCGAGCTGTGAGCTGCCCTGGCACAAAAGGATGTTCCACGGGCATGGGTTTGAGCTTCAGGTTTGTTTGTTTTGTTGTTTTGCCTGAAAATAGATCTTCTCATTTCATGCCTATAAAGATGTTTTTCTTCAAAGTAGGAGAAGAGGAGGAGGAGGAGGAAGATGAACCAGAGGTTCCTGCTGGCCCCCGCCCCCGTCGAATCTCAGAGTTGAATATGAAGGAGAAGATTATCCCCATTCCCGAAGGAAGCGCGTTCTTCATTTTTAGCAAAACAAATCCGTAAATATGCCTCCTTCTTCATTTCCCTGCTTTACTCATGAGCCAGTGTGGGAAGTCGGGCAGTGGGTGCAGGGAAATGGCCCGCCCCTTCTGGTACAGGAGGCGGGCTGGTAGAGGACTCCCCAGTGCAGATCAGGGCTCCATGGTGTGGAGGAGGGCTCAGAGGAGGGCTCGGAGAAGGGCTTCCCAGCACCTGCACCGGCTGCATGGTCTCGGGCAAATCACTTAACCCTTCCCACCTCGGTTCCCCGATCTGCCTGGCATTGAACGCCCCAGCTTCCCCACTTCGCTCTCCCCCAGGCTACCTTCCAGCAAACGCTGCCCGACCTGCTTTCCCCCCAAATGACCCTGGGCGGCTTGGCTCTCTCCTCTCCCCTCTCTCCCTCCATCCCCTTTCCCATCCTGGCTTCTCTGGGTGCTGCTCATCCCTCCCCCTCAGCTAGGAGGGTCAATGGTTAGAGGGCCAGGTCTGGAGTTAGGAAGATCTGAGTTCAAATCCAGCCTATGGCTTTGGACAAATCACTCTGTTTGCCTCAGTTGCCTCAGCTTTAAAGTAGGAATAATTGTAGCATCTACCTCCCAAGGTTGTTTTGGGGAACAAATGAGACGTGCATTAAGCATTTGCAGCAGCATGTTAGAGGGCACTTAATGCACATTATTGACTGACGGAGTCATCTGCCATATTGGAGGTCATGACACGGTTGGGGTGAATTAGTTGATCTAAGAGCCATCCCAGAGGCATGAGGATTGAATCCATGCGAGCTGATGAGATGCCACGTGAGGTGGGAGCTGGGGGAAGACCCCCGAAGGACAACGAGAAGGAGGGATGAGATGGGGAGGAGACAAGGACAAGAGGGGCATTGTCCTGTCAGAAGTGGCGAGGCCATAATGAATGGAGATAAGAAAGGGCTTGGGCATTTCAGAGACTCGGGTGGCTTTGAATCTATGAAGGGAGAAAAGGGTCCAGGACAGAGCCCTTGCAGTGATGACCTTGATGGCTTTCTAGTGATGGAGGCTGGCAAATGCCACTAGAACCCTTGAAGCTTCCTTGGGCACTGGCAGGCAGGAGCCGGCCTCCTGTCCCCACACACAAGCAGACCCTCCCTGATGGATAGATGCAGAAATGGCCGAGGGCCCCTCTTTTCAGAAGGCAGAGATTGGTCCCTTGAGAGGCAGCGGGTTGGACTTGGCATCTGATGACCTTATATGGCACGAGGGAAGCGACTTTACTATTCACAAAGCTTCTTCTTCTGGAAAGCAGGATTAACAATGTTCATATCACCGGCCACACTGTACAGTCGTTAAGAAAGCTTTTTGCAAAACTTGGATCATGAGAGAAATAAATGTAAGTTGTGAGTCCTTGTAGGCCAGAGAGCAGATTGTCAATTCCATTAAAATTCACAGTTTAAAGTAAGGATTTGTAAGTATTGTGAAAGAAATAGGATTACTATCCGCACTCCTGGATTTCTTAAAAATAAATTGTGCCAGACTAATTTGGTTAGAACAGAATGATAAGGTTGATATTGATATGATTTGTATTTCTGGCTCAGAGGTTTGCCTGAACCAGAGTCCCAGTTCCCCCATATCAACCCTCACAAAAACCTGAAATTCATTCCAGACCAAAAAATTCAACAAGAAACTACAGTGAGTGACATCTTCTATAAAAGGCTGAAACTCTTGAGTCGATGCACCGAGGTCAGACAGCCGAGCGCTTAAGGCTAATTACCGATTGGACAATACTCTATAAGCATATGCTTGGAAAATGGCCCATCCCACTAGTCTGTGCTTATTAGATAACTGGTGTATATACAGAGAATTGTAGGAGGGATTAAGGGGTGGAGTAAGACTAGCCAGAGTCACTTCTGGGCGGGAGACGAAGAAGGAAGGTCACGGAAATTCTGCTTCCTCTAAAGACCAAGAGTAAAGACTAAGGACTTTTGCTTATCCTGACTCTGGCTGATTCTAAGGTATCCAGGGTGCTAACGTGGTCATCACACACACAGTCTTCCACTTCAGAGTTGCACAAAAATTCATTACAAGGAGCCCATGAACAGTAGGACAGAGGACCGGGGCCAACAACTAAGCTGGTAGCTTCCCAGTATCACCAGAGACTATCTGGGATGTGATAGACTTTACAAATGTTTTCTTATTTGACCTCACAACAATCCTGGAAGGTAGGTGCTATTATTATCCCCATTTTATAGATGAGAAAACTGAGGGAGACAAGGGATGCCACTTGCTCAAAAGTGGTCAGTATCCAAGTTGGAGTGTGAACCAAGAATTTCCAAACTCCAGATCTGACTCTCTATCCATTGTGCTATATTATGCCTGCAAGATAGTGGAGCCTAGAGAGCTCCCCCAAAAGCTGTTCTCTTCCACCAACAGGAGAGGGGCCATATAAGTCCTTGGGAATGGTAGTGATCAGAGCAGAACCTCCTAGGCTCAAGGACTCTGCAATTCCTAGCCCCAGAGAGGGCCCCCAAACCCAAAGATATAGGTATCACTGGACACTGGGAAGTTAAAATCAGGGAATCCTGAAGGCCACGGGTGAGGTTAAGCAGACATATAAACTCTCCCCCCCCAAAAAAAGGCAGAAATGAACAAAATCTGGCCTAGGCCCAAAGGCCCAAGCCAGGAACTAAAACCAGAGAGATGAATAATTCTATGAAAGCACCCAACTTCAAAAATGACTCTCTAACTCCATAATCATTGCAAGAATAATCTCAATAAAAAAACAAGAATTTTCCATAAGGATGTGAATACCCAGAAGGAATGGAACAAGATAATAAATTAAATAAAAACTCTTGAAGGAAATTGAAAGGAAAATAACAGCTCCGAAATGAATGAATGAATGAATGAAGCATTAATTAAATCGTCCCTTGTACAAAGCACTGTGCCAAGCAGAAAAGAAAGTGGGAAATCTTAACTCAAGTAACAGAATACATGAAAAGCAGCCTAGACCAAAAAATTCTTAATTCCATGACACAGGAAGAAATATTAGAATAAATTTAAAATGCTGAAAAAAATAAAAGAAAATGTAAGATGTCCAATCCAAAAAACAAACAAACAAACAAACAACTGACCTACAAAGTTGGTCAGGAAGAGAATGTAAAACCATGATTTAAAGAAAAAACCCCGAACATTTCATTTCAAAGAATTGTGTATAAAACCGCCCATATTGATTAAACCAAAGGGCATGGTGAATGAAGATAGTGACCATGAAGATAGTGAAGACCAAATAATGCATTTTTCAGTGGTGATCCTAAAAGGGCTGAGCCTCTCCAAGCTTTAGCAGAAGCCCATTCTTGACTCCTTTTTACCATGTATTCTGCTGGAATAGGCATCAAGAATTCAGTGATTCCCCATGATCTGAAGAGGCCCCAGAGGAGGACTTCTGTGGCAAGTCAAATCCCATAACAACATGTTATAAAGCAAAATCTCTATTAGTTGTTGCAAACCATGAATTGACACAACTACATTTCAAGAAGGGGCAGGATTTTTGATCATTGCTTTAAGTTTGTTGTAACGGGATTTTATTTCTTCCCTTTTTGGAAAGTGAGAACAAAAGCTTATTTACCTATCATATAGAACTGTCCAGAAAAATCTTGATTTGTAAATGACCCTTCAGTTCTCTTGAGATAGCAACTGAAATGAAATTGTGTTTTCTCCTCAGAATTCGAGTGGGCTGCCACAGACTTATCAATCACCACATCTTTACCAACCTCATCCTTGTCTTCATCATGCTCAGCAGTGCGTCCCTCGCCGCTGAAGACCCCATTCGGAGCCACTCCTTTCGGAATATCGTAAGCCAGCAAGTTTGTGGACTAATTCTTGGACATGCGGATCAGGGGGCTTCCGTTATGGTCATTTTCTTCTCATTTTGCCAGACTACGTGGGGTTATTTCAGTGTAGGGATGCTAAAATGATTTGTATTAAAATTGTTATGAACCCTTTTGATGTAGAATTTAAATAGGTTTGAGGTGTAGTATTATTTAAATTCATTCTTTATGCTAATTGGAATGAACAGTTTGCAAATTATTATTTAGAACTCAGAGGGAAAACCTGAATTCAAGGTTTAATTTTCCCAAATGATAGGTTATTTTGGAAAACCCCTTCTACCTTAAATTGTTTATATTTAATCTTGTGCTATATTATTTAAGAGTTTGGAGAGTATGATATAAATGTGCTAGAAAGTTTGCATTTTATAAACTTCTTTAAAAATTTATTTTTCAATTTGGCTTTCTGAATTAGCCAAACACTGCTCTCCCAAATCATGAGTTTTCTAGGCCCCCTTGCCTTCTCTTGCTCTCTCCCCATCCCCAATCCAGCCTTTTGGCAAGCCTTTCAGCCAGTGGGGAAGAGCATGCATTTCATTCAGTTCAGTGTGTTCTGTACCGAGAAGTCTCATTGCGGGTCAGCCAAGGAGCTCCGACCTTGCTATGCTCTTCAGGTCTCTGAGCTCCATTGGACACCATTGTCATGGGGGCACGATGGTGCTGGGAAATGAGGGCTTTAGGCTCCTCCTGTGGAAGATGAAGCTCCTGGACATTCCCAAAGAAATGGGCCCCTGGGTTTTAGGTTTTCCTTCACTGATGGGGATGTTCCCTATACATTTGGATCACAAAGGATTGGTGTTCCATTGGTCTTTTCTTTTTTATGTGCTTCTTTAGAGCCTTCAGTTTAGCCAAGACTTTGAACACTCACTCCACTCACTCTCTTGCTCTCTCTCTCTCTCTCTTTTTCCCCTTCCTTCCTTCCTTCCTTCCTTCCTTCCTTCCTTCCTTCCTTCCTTCCTTCCTTCCTTCCTTCCTTCCTTCCTTCCTTCCTTCCTTCTCTCTCTCTCTCTCTCTCTCTCTCTCTCTCTCTCTTTCTCACACACTCACTCACACTCAGACACACATACCCCATACTCATAGAAAAGAGAGGTGTGTTCAGATAATCTCCTTTCTACCCCATCACCTTCCTCTTCCCATCTTGCACTTGGTGGCGTCCCTGCCACCAGTGTTATGTTTTACTTTTGGATTTTCATGAAAATAGATAGCTATTCTGGTCACAGTATTTATGGGATCCCTTACCCCACAATTCTGCCCTGGTCAGTGCCTCTTTTAATACATCTGATTCTTCAAGATTTTGAGATAGAATAGGTTTCAGATCAGTGTTGCCCCAGAGCTCACAATCAAGAATACCATGACCAGGTGACATTTTTCTGGTTATCCCAACAATTTTGGTTTTGAAATTTGTAATATTTTCCAATTTTTCAGACTCCTACGATACCCTATCTGCCAGGAGAGAACTACAACTCACTTTTTAAAAAAAAAAAACCTAATATTGTTGTTAATGTAAAGACCATGACCTCTGGGCTTAAGCCTGATTATACTTTCTCATTTGGAAGAATTATAGTGTTTAGAGAAAATTCTGTTGAGCTTTATTAATTAATATAAAACACAAACAATAAGTGACTTCTGTGCTCATCTAGTGTGGACAAAAGAGAACTGTGTTTGCCAGACTCATCAGGCTCCAGCCTTTTGTGGTGGGACAGTGGGAAGCTTGGGGAGTCCCCTGACATGCTGCACAGCCTTGTAGCCCAGAGTCCTTCTCTCCTGCTGCCCTTAGGGAACATCTTTTCTGGCTGCTGATGTTGCTAGGCTCTGCAAGTCTGACCACTCCTGTGGATGTCCTGTTTCTTAAAGTTATGAAATATCTGAGTGAGTGAATAGGTAGAAAATGGAGCCCGAACTGGAATTGAATCCTAGAGCTCTAGGAATCCAGCCTCAGGGATACAGCTCCAGTGAGTCACAAATGCTTTTTTCTGGGCTGTCCGTAATCTTCTTGGATTGATCACTGCCCTGATGAATGTTTCAAATAGGACATCCTGTGGAGACACATCAAGTATTCTTAAATATATCTTGTGTGGTCTGAGCTATCGGGAAACAAGCTCCCAAATATCTAAGGGGATTTACTAACCCAGCATTGATAATAGGACTTCCTAGAGAAAAAGCAAAATGGTCAGTTCCTCTTATTGAAACTCTTGTTTTAATCATTGGCTTTGCTTTATTTTAACATGAACAGCAAGAAGCTGCCCAAGGTTTGATCATGTTTTAAAAAATTTAACATGATCTTGCTCTATAAAGGGAATATGCAAAGAGCACTGATCTGGCATACCAGGAGACTTTCTCATCACAACAGATTTTCCTTGGGACTTTTGACAAGTCATATCACTTCTGAGTTATAGTTCTATGATGTGGTGAGGTTGGAGAACGTGATCTTTAATGTCCCTTGTAACTGTGATTTTGGGGGATTAGTGGACCAAGAAATTCATACAGCATCCCGTGAGCAAAAAAGAAATATTTAAATTCTTGGATATTTGAAGATTTTCTGAACTTGTGTGCTGTTAGATGCAGGAATTTGCTTGGGACCTAAAAGGTTTCCATATTTTACTACAAAAGTACAGGAACGATCATTGTCTCAAGGAAGAGGTTTCTTATTTTGTTCTTCTGTTGTAAGCTCAGGAGGAGCAAGAAATGCAGACAGGGCTGCCAGCCTTAGCCAGTCACTATGCCTGCATCATTTATCTCTCTTGCCAACAGAGCAGCCTAGACAATGTAATTCACTTTCAGTCACCTCTCTCCTGGTCAGCGGGGCCAGCGAGGGAAGCCCTTGATCACTGGCTAGTGCTCTCAGGCAGCAGGGCAATGAGGAGGGGAGTTACTCTGGGAAGACCTTACAGGCCTAGTCCATTTATGAGGTTCACTTGCCATGGGAGGCCAAGGATGAAGGAGGAGATGGAAATCTTCCTCGAGTTAGTGCCATAAATTATTTCATTTACTGTGCTGCAGCCGGTGACCCCAGCTAGGGCTGGAGCATCATGCTGTAGTCTCAAACACAGGAGAGCCTTTTGCACATGAGCACGTTCAGCCCTAGGCCCTCAGCCTAAATGGTCATTACTTAGCTTCCCTGTCTGGGGCTAGAGGGGGTGCGTGAGGGGGAGCTGCATGGGGTATTCTGGGACTCTCGGTCCGGTTCCGGCCCGTTTTCCTCACTCTGCCACCTGTTGTACCTTACAGATACTGGGTTACTTTGACTATGCTTTCACAGCCATCTTTACTGTCGAAATCCTGTTAAAGGTAATGGCGTTTTCATCAATCCTTGCATGTGCCAAAGCAGCTTTCGCAATAATAGCTTCAATTTTGTGCTTGCCTTCCAGATGCTAGGTTACGCAGATTATGTCTTCACTGGTACTTTTGCATTTGAGATCGTTTTGAAGGTAACAGGTTTCCCGAGGCGTGTGTTTCAAGGACACTTATTCCTGGGGGTCACTTGCCCAGGAAGGACGCTTGAAGTGTTTTGTTTTGTTTGGGGCTTTGTTTTTGTCTTCTTTGCTCAAGCCAAACTTTTTTTTTTTTTTTTTTTTGGTCCTAGGACATATTCTGTAACAATCTATTTGGTTTTGTTGTAATTTTGATTGCATGTAGGAGCTACTTTGCTTTATGATATTAATGAGATCATTCATTTTGCTCCTTTAAAAATACAGTGTCAGCTGCTGATATCTAATTCACTGTGTGTGAGCTTTCTTCTCCCCTGCTCTGACACATAAAGGATAACATCCTCTTTTATGGAGGGAACATTTCATTTCTCATTTCTCTTGCTGAATTATATTTTCAGAGACCTAAAATAGTAAACTGCTATTTTCTTGCAACAGGATTTGCAAGATAACTTGGGTTCATTGATGTGTTAATGTATTCTGCATCTGTTTTAAATTTGGGACTATTTAAAAAACCTCCAAGAAGTAAACATATACCGATAACTTAAATGTCTGGCCTTTGCATGACTGAAAAGTTGGCATTGCCTCATGGAGTTTGTGTACTGATCGTTGAAGGATGCCCTCCAGGTAGCCCACAGAAAGGTCCCTTTTGACCTCCAGTGGAAAATGCCCCATTGGACAACAGGCAGCGCATCATTAAGCTTAGGACTCATTGAGAGCTGGTTTGAAATGTGTCTGACGCCTCCTTCCAGCTCCAGACAGTGCAGGCTTTCCATAAGGAGCTGAGCCTCAGGCAAGCGGCCCCCTCTGTGAGAATCAGTAAACAAACTGTACAGTTCCGAGTTTTAACCAGCTCATGCTTTTTAGAGTCATTTTGATGTCTTTTGTGTGTATCCTTTTGTATGAAATCATATCTATAACTTGGGCTGTTTACAAGATGACTTGTAAAATAGGACTTGGCTCAGTGCCACTGTGCTCCGCCTAGAGGGAAATGAATTGTATGGACTAACACTCTTCCATGAGGGTCTGCATCCCTTTCCCTACCTTACTTTGGATAATTTAATTAGCCCAATGACATCTTTTCCCAAAGACACAGAATCGAGCAGTCAATCCTTCAGGGTCATCATTCAGAGTGACAATAAGGGTTGCATCCCACTTGGAGGTGAAGACGTAAAATGTTTGAGAGAATGAGCCCAATGTGTACCCATCCAAATTTTACTCTAGAAATAGTTTTTAAATAAGATGTTGAGACTAATGTCTTCCTGCATAATTAGCTCTTTATTCTCAGCTCTGAAGGTTAAAAAACTCCGACTGATCCATTTTTTCTAGGTTAAAATTTTCAGTTATCATTAAACACAGTTATTCTGTGATCGTTTGACCAGGTTATTCTAAAAAGTACTATCGAAAAGTAGTCGAGTGAATACACTGACCATAGGGCATGCACATTTACATGAATGCCAGATTCCCAGTCCAAGAGAGCAAGTCTAGTGCTCCATCCCAATGGGCTGCTCTACCTGGGACACTGCAGAAACAAGTGTAGACACCTACTTTTCTTTATAGGAAATATCACTATTTCTCCAAAAATCTCTCTCTCTTTTCAATGCCCTGTTAATATTGAACACATTTTAGATATTTGAGAAGATCTCTTGGTCTGTGCAACTCTATGTTGGGTAGGCTTCCAGTCAAGAAATCCCAAGGGGCCAGCTGCCAAGAAGTGAGTTCTGACTGGTTACCTTCCAGATATGCTGTTCATGTCCTAACTTGAATCCTCTTTTCTTGAGTAATTGGTGAACACCAGCATCCTCCTTCCTTTTGGCTAGGATAAGTATCGTGCTGGATTCATTTTCTCATGTGATTATCATGTTCATGTGATTGATACAATACCCAGTACTGACTGGATCATGGAACCAGGAGGATTTTGAACTTATGTGTGAGAGTATGTTTATAGCCTGTTGATATACAGGTTGTGACTTTAAAATCACAAGACTGGATTTTATGTGTGGTGAATAAAACCTGTTTCGTGTTAGTTAAATGTACATTTGTGAATGTACTTGCTTATGGGAATCAGGGAGAGGGCAGTTTTTAGATCATGAGAGATTTATAAGGATTTTGAAAGAGGAGATGCAGGTTTTTTATGGATTGGAGCCAGTGGCCAACAAGGAAAAAGAGAACCAGCTTTCTTTCTCCTGCCTAAATGGGGAAACTGTTTTGGAACTTTGCAATTATTGATTAGTTTCTCAGGAGTCACTGACAGCAGCACCCTCATATTTTGGCGGACTACCTATGCGAGCAGGACAACAAAAATAGACAAGATGTGCCTGCTCAAGAGAAGTACCATTCACATGTGTCAAATAAGGACATGAATGAGAATTTAAGCTCTTCTATTGGGAGACACAAACTGTTCCTTTTAGGATGATTAGTTTTGTCTTAGATAGCCATGTGCCCATATTTCTTTGCATCTAAAAATGTCAGTTAAGCACCTTCTTGCATTTTTGGTTTTATAGCATCTTCACCATATAAACAATGTTTTCTAGGTATATGCACCCCTTCCTTAGGGGTCTTGTAAACAGCCCAAGTGGAAGTATCACTGGAGAAGGAGGGAAACATTCAATTACTTGCAATTCTCATTGTAGATGACAACTTTTGGAGCATTCCTTCATAAAGGGGCATTCTGTAGGAACTACTTCAACTTGCTGGACATGCTGGTCGTGGGCGTTTCTCTGGTATCGTTTGGGATCCAGTAAGTAACCTAATCACGTCTATGTGTGTGTGTGCATGCAATACCCACAGTCACTTTGGAGGTTGGGACATTGTGTCCATTCTTAATATTTTGTAATATCTATCTTATGATAAAAATGTTATTATTATTTAATAATATATAATATGTTATATTTAATTTAATTTATTTTTATTTTATTTTATTAAATTAAATTTAATAATATATAATATAATATGTAATATAATGTAATATATATAATAATAATATTAATAAATAGACTCATGAGGGAGTGAGTCTAGTTTTATTGATGGATATTCATGAAGCTTTGGGGATAGATAATTTTTTAATGACAACCTTTAACTCCCAATTTCTTAATTTGTCAGTGGCTCATGTTTTCTCATGTTACTTCTTGCCTTTTCTTGATTCTACATATTAGTTGATGGCTTCTGTGGTATTATGTTTATCCCCAGAAGCCCCTAGGTAGCTGATTGTGAAATCTACCCCAATGGATTATAAGACATATCAACTACCAGCACATTGTCTTTGTCTGTAGACATTTTCAGTAGGAAAGAGCATTTGTCTTAGAAGCCATTGTCAAGTATCTTTTTCTTCACTTTGGGCATGTTTCAAGCAGGAAGGAGGAATATGGCCCGAGATCTTCAGCCTGTACTCTTCAGTGCTTGAAATGCTCACAAAACCTAGGGTAGAAGTCATAATAATGGAAGTCTTCAGCCACATCATTCCTCTGCCAAAAATATCTATGGCATTGGAGCACTCATTCAAAACCTGGTTATTAATAGTGCTTCTGCTCCTCCAAGGAACCAAGAAAATAGAAAGGAGTTTCTTCTTTCAAAAGACTGAGAGTTTCTGTCTTGGAGTCTCCTCCTTTAGGTCCTCATCCCTTTATACTTTAGGTGATACTAGTCTCTGCCAGCATCATAGTCTCCAAAGATGATCTATAATGACAATAGGGTAAGGCTGAATAACAGCACATGGAAGGAAGAACAGTATCAATTCAAGGGGTGAGAGTTTATTTCACTTTATTTTTTTTTTTGATGAACAAGAACATTTTCTCTCCCAGAACAATAGCAAATGTATGATTTATGTTCAGTCTTTTGTAACAGAATGTTAAACAAGTTCAGAAATGTTCAGTTGCTTCTGGATTTTCCACAGTGCCTGGAACATAGTAGGCATTTAAAAATGGTAGTCGACTGTCTAACTGACCTTGAGCCAAAGAAGTAGAGCTAACTTTTGTATCTGTGTATAAAGGTCATTTACAAAGGAGTCACCTCCGTGGCAACAAATGAAAGCAAATGAATGGCATCCGACTGATGGTTTCCTCCCATTTGTCTTTTCTTTAGATCAAGTGCTATCTCCGTGGTGAAGATTTTGAGGGTCTTAAGAGTTCTGAGGCCTCTCAGGGCCATCAACAGAGCAAAAGGACTTAAGGTTCTTATTCATATTTTTCTTAAAACGTGCGGTTCTTTAATATGTCTTCCCCTCAGAGTCCTGGCCTCTTCCGAGCCAGACTGGGGTTCATCCCCTTAACTTCAAAGTGGGCTCTACCCGTGTAAATGGTCTAATCCAATTTATCTTGAGATGAACCCCCTCTGCCCTGGCTTTGCGGGAATGAGAAAGCTCATAATGCTATTGGCACCCTGCTCCCGGCTCCGGCTTTGTACTCTCGATCAGAAAATGAGTAACAAGCAAAAACTTGTTAGTAAATAGCAAGTTTCCTAAATATCAAAAGACCTGCTAGGTTTTAGCCCGGAACCACCTGGTAGGAGCTGCCCATTGCCAACCCTGGCCACCTAGTTTGTGTACCCAAGCTCTCCATGGCCTGACCATATATTCTATGTGCCCAAGCTTGCCAGGGTTGCCATGGCCTGATTATGTATTTTATGTGCCCGAGCTTGCCATGGCCCGACCACATATTCTACGTGCCCAAGTTCACCAGGGCTGCCGTGGTCTCTATTTTACATGTAGAGGGAGCTTCAGGGACAGAACCCCACCCCCCCACTCCCAGAACCCGCCGCACTTCCCAATCAAGCTGTAGCGAGTGAACCGAATATCACGGCTGAGTCTCCATGTTCTCTCCTGTTGTTCCTTTCTTCTCTCACCAGCATGTGGTTCAGTGTGTCTTTGTCGCTATTCGAACCATAGGCAACATCATGATTGTCACCACCCTGCTTCAGTTCATGTTTGCCTGCATTGGGGTGCAGCTGTTTAAGGTAGGCTTGGGGAGAGAGCCCCGGACTTGGAAGCAATGGATCGATGAATACGTCCAGCACTTAGGCTGGGACCACATATTGTGTAGCCTCAGCTCCCCCAGTCTGCCAGAGGCAGCCATGAGAAACAGAATTCCTTCTCCTCCCCTCCGACCCCAAGGGCGTCCCTTTGAGCATATTATGTTTCGAATTTCCACAAAGTCAAGCTCTAGATAATGGGACAGGGGGAGAATACACAGAAAAAACAAGATTGTTCCTGCTTTCATACTCAGACTAGTTGGGGGGCCAACACTTAAAGAAAGTTCAACTGAAGAACATTTGGTGAGACTAAGATGTCCTAAGGGTGCAGTTACGGGGTGGATGTCAGTTGCCCTAGATGCCTAGGGAAGGTGGCAGTGCCAGGGGTTGTGGGTAAGGCCGTGGTGGATCTCCCTCTCATCAGAGAGTTGGGCTTGTTGACTTCCATCTCATCCAAGTTCCATGAGCCATCCTGCAGCTTGGACTAAGGGGGAGACCCATCAATCTAGGATCGCTTCTGGAATGGACTGGGAGCAGATAGAGGGCAAGAGACATTAGGGCATTCTCAGTGGTGATAGTTCTTCCTGTTTCCCAATTATCCAGGATTGGTTTGAGGATAGAGAGGGTAAGGGTGGGCAAGGTGCCTTTGGTCATGGTCATACCCTCATTTTGTAGTTTTTCAAGGAGCTACATTTTCCTGTTCTATTTATATTTAGGGGAAGTTCTACCGGTGCACGGATGAAGCCAAAAGTAACCCTGAAGAATGCAGGTGAGTAGGGACTGGAACTGGGGAGGAAGAAGGAGAAAGAATATGAGCTCAGCTTCAGAGAGCAGTCTAGACACTGACCATCCCCAGGCAGGATGAACAGTCTTCCCCAGACGAGCCTTTCCAGTGTTAGCTGCTCACATTGGGATGAGTTTCCCCTAGCTTTGGGAGATGTGAGGGAATCACTTCATGTATTATCTGTCATTGAGATAGATTAAAATCTTTCATTACATCAAAGATTCTTAACCTGAGGTCTGTGGGCTTATTTTAGCATGTTGCTACCTCCTTCAATAGAATTGGTTTTCTTTGTAATCCTGTCTGTTGTGTTATATTTTATGCATTAAAACGCATAATTCTGATGAGGGCCCACCCAGATGGCTGCCCAAGGGGTCCAAGACAAAAAAAAACCCAACAGAAAAGAACTTCTTTAAGGTTTTAGATTTTCTTCAAGTATTTTTTCTGAATAAGTTAAGCCAGCAAACATTAAGTGCTTACTGAGTGCTAGGCACTCTGCTAAGAGTTCTGCATACAGATCAAAGAAAGTGAAAGATTTTTCCTGTCCACAGGAAGTTTATATTATAATAGAAGAAGATAAACACATTAGATGGATGGAGAAAGTATGGGGAGAGAACAGGAAAATAACAAGTATGGACAGTCAGGAGGAAGGAGTCCAGAGACAGGGAGTGAGCATGGCTAGCCTGGACCCTTTGCTTCAAAAATAGTGGTTCTGAAAGGATGAAAGGGATCTTCTAGGGTGAAAAGGCTGGTGACTTACCATGAAGAAGAAGAGGGGAGTCCTGAGAAAATGAGGGAGAAACTTTTAAGAATGGTTTCCCAGCTTTCCTCCTTTCCTCTGTTCTGCCATTTCTGTTGGGCATTTTTGTGTTCTCCAGGGTACAGGAGAGATATGGGGAAGGAATTCTACATGTTCAGCTTGGGACACATTTTCAGTTGTGCTGAGAGGTGTAGAGGGGGAAGACAACCATTGGCTACTGCCTGGGTTCTTCCCGTGCACCCTCATGCCCATCCTGTTCATCAAAGTCACATCTAATTCACTCGCTCCTTTGTCCACTCTCTTTTTATTTTTTAATATTTTTATTATAAACTTAACAAATATCCACACACATGAACATTTAAGTTTTCAAAGACTCAAAAAGAAGGTATATTTAGTATTCTGATCTTACATGTAGTTTGTTTATTAAGCGTCAATTAAATTTAACACAATAAGCAAGTAAGGCAATTTTGTGACTGTGTTCCCTTTTGAAATTCCTTCTTTCTTTTCAGTGATGAATTCTCTCAGGTTCTATGGCTAATAGAGCTTTCACTAGAAAAGGGAGGTGACATATCACAGTACAAAGTGGGCCTTCCAAAGGGATCTGGGATTAGAACAAAAAATGATCAAAATATACCAGGATTTATTTTCTATGTCTATTAATCCACAAACATTCATTTTATAATAAAGTAGAGTATAGATATTTCCCTTTCTTTAGGCTTATGATTCTTAAAGCTCTTAAATTTCAGAGCTTGAGTAAAGGAGGTTGACTGAATTTCATTTTGACTTTGAAGAGATGCCAGAGTAAGATCAGGTTAGGGTTTTCAAAGCATTTTCTTTTGAAGAAAAAAAGCATTGAGAGAACCTTCAGTTTCCTTTTTCATGAGAACAGAAATCGGGTGAGGTTTTGTTGTGGTTTTGCAGTAGCTGGTTGCCGATAGCTGCGCTGTTGCAGCCGAAGCTAAATGTTCATTAATTTTCCAGCCCCAGCCTGCCCCCACAGGGTGCCGTCGGCTCGCACAAGTGTGCCATTGGCCATCAGGGGGCTGAATGAGCACGTGGACCGCAGAGCCATTCCCGTCTTCGTTGCTCAGAGCACCATCCTCCTGATTTTTATCTCGAGCAGCACTAGCACTTAATTTGTGCTGTTGTTTTTGCTTCTCAATGACAAGAACTGTTTGTTGTTCCTATTGTTTCCCTTGCATTGCTTTATTTTATTCTTTATTGCACAGTATCCGTACATGTGAAATGTTTATGTTGTGGTAGATTTTTTATTGTTGTTTCCATTTTGAGGGTGACAGCTAAAAATCACTGTTAGAAAACCTAGAAGCCATTGGATCATAGATGTAGGGTTGGAGGAGATCTCAGGCATCCTCCAGGCTCACCTCATTTTCTAAATAAATCTTCCCAAGAGCTAACGTTTACGGAGGTGTTCTAGGTGGGATCTCATTTGCTTTTGACCACAGCTCTGTGAGGCAGATGTTTGTAGATGGAGGAGCAGACCCAGAGACGAGATGACCTTAGATGGAAGGCTACTGAGACCTACCTAGCCTTAGAGCCTTAGTGCAGGGTAGATGCTTGGATGACGGCCAGAGTTGCTCTGAAAGGACAGAGGGGCAGGGCCGGGAAGGTGGCCCTTACTTGGGGCGGCCCCGGAGAGTAGATCAGTGGGTGGGGAGCTCTGCATTTACCATCATCCTTAACTGTCTGTAGAGGGATTCATGGAGATTCCATGTGGCTTTTGTCTTTCTCTAGGGGACTCTTCATCCTTTACAAAGATGGCGATGTTAATAGCCCCATGGTTCGGGAGAGAGTTTGGCAAAATAGTGATTTCAACTTTGACAATGTCCTCTCGGCGATGATGGCTCTTTTCACGGTCTCCACATTTGAAGGATGGCCTGCGTGAGTATCGAGTGACCCATGGCTTCTTCTGTGAACTAGTCCCAGGATCATACTTGCTGTTTAAAATTTTTTCCTAAACTCAGCTGACTATCCTTCCCCCTTCCTTTCTTCACTCCCCCCAAATTGCCCCTTTTCCCCACTTCCATTGTTGGATTTCCCCTAGATTATTTTGGAGGTCTTTATTTGTGAGATAAGGATTTTTTGGCCCACTATCATCTAAGACATGAGGTGGAAGATGTAAGTATTCAAAGGTTCTTCTGTTGATATAGTGCCAGAAGTGCTTTAGCAATAAAACCAGAAGAAGAAATTAGGAGGAAGGAAATAAAATAATCACTTTTTGTAGATGATCTTTGAAATAGAATAAAAATGGTGGTTTATTTGAAAAACAGTAGTCACTTAAAATTGATTGAAAAATTAATAACTTTGTCTAGGTTTCAGGTTATGAAAGAGTCATCAGATTTTCTATATATTATCAACAAACCTCCAGAGAGACAGAAAGAAAAATTCCTTTAAAATCACTACAGAATATATAAACATGACAGTATTGCCAAAATTTATTTATTTATTCAAAGCCACATCAATAAAATTACCAAAAGATTATTCTATAGAGTTAGAAAAAATAAGATTCATATGGAGGAACAAAAGGTCAAGAATGTCAAAGAAAATAATGGAAAAAAGTGTGAAGGAAGGTAGCGATACAGAACCACGCCTCAAACTACACACTGCCAAGCAGCTTCCTCATCAAAAACGCAGAAATGATGATCAGTAGAACATAGATGATATACAATGACTAGAAGCAAATGAACAAGTAGCACAGTTCTAGGATCCAGTTCTCTTGGAAAGAGAGAGATTTGGGAGACATTTGGAAAGATGGCGAAGCTGTTCATCCCTAATGGCAAAGATGTTGCCATTTTTTCTAGAGAGAGTTTCAGCAGCGTCCCCTGCATCCGTGGCCAGTTTGTCTTCTCAAGGGCAGGGATCTCTCTCGTTCTTTGTGGGTCTTCACAGTGGCTATGCTGTACATGATGTCAGGCATGCTGCAGTGAACCATGTATGCCATGTTGTGCTGGGTACATCATACCATGCCATGCATGCCATGCTGTGCCACATATATCGTGCCATGCCATGTATGCCACGCTGTGCCACATACACTGTGCCATGCCACACACGTCATGCTATGCCAGATATGCTGTGCCAACTATGCCATGCTGTGCCATGTACATTGTGCCATTCCATGTATGCCATGCTGTGCCACATATGTCATGCTGTGCCAGTACACTGGCCATGCCACATATGGTGTGCTGTGCCAGATATGCCATGCTGTACTAGATATGCTATGCCATGTATGCCATGCTGTGCCACATACACCGTGCCATGCCACACACATCATGCTGTGCTAGTACACTATGGCATGCCACATATGGTGGGCTGTGCCAGATATGCCATGCTGTACTAGATATGCTGTGCCAAGTATGCCATGCTGTGCCACATACACTGTGCCATGCCACACACATCATGCTGTGCCAGATATGCTGTGCCAAGTATGCCATGCTATGCCATGTACACTGTGCCAAGTCACATATGCCATGCTGTGCCACACGTCATGCTGTGCCAGTACACTGTGCCATGCCACATATAGCATGCTGTGCCAGGATATGTCATGCTGTACTAGATATGCTGTGCCATGTATACCATGCTGTGCCACGTACCAGTATACAGTACACAATGCTGCACCAGGGACACTGCTTGATCACCTGAGCAGAGTGCTGTTCTCATTGGGTGAATTGGAGATAAGTGCTGAAAGAGTAATTGTAAGACCAGGAAAGAGTAGTGACTACTCTGCCTTTTGGGGAGAGAGGCCCCATGGATCCACACATTTTTATGTCTACATTTGCTGCTTGCTGCATTGGGTTCTGAGAGCACCTCTCTGATGACAAATAGCCAGAACCACCCAGCTCTTAATTTCTCACCAGTAGCCCAGGGCAGCAGCTTCCAATCTCCAGGCTGCCTTCTGTTAGTCCAGAGTCACAGGGAATCACAATTCTTTCCTTTCACACGCACTCACAAAGGCTACGTGACACTTTTTGAAATTAAAATTATGGTTGAAAGAATTCTATGGAATGCCTTCATCCACTGGAGATAGCCTGGGGTGTGCAGAGAATTGTGGAGCAGGGCAAAGAGCAGTATTTCTTGAACCAAATATTTTAAGTAGAATTCTGGCTCTCCTAGTTAGCCTCTTTGACAAGTCACTTAACCTCATCAGGCCTGAGGAATCTTCTGACTATAAACTATAAATCCATGAACAGATATTTACTCAGAACGTCAAAAACGAAGACGTTGAATTAGGTATTTGTGAGAGACAAAGTGGTAGAAATTCCAATCCTGAGAGACAAGAAATACTCAAAACCAATAAATAAATAAAGGGATGTCTGAACAAATTATCACATGTTAGTATGGTATTATTATGCCACAAGAAAGCATGAATATGAAGGATTCAGAGAAAACTAGAAAGAAACGGAGAAGAATTTATGAAGTCAGAAGTAAAATGAGAGGAATTAAGAAAACTACTTATTCAGTGGCCATGATAATGAGAAGGAAAACAATTCTAAAAGACTCAAGAACTTGGATCAGTGTCAAGATTGATCCTGGCTCCAGAAGATTGATGTTGAAGCGTGATTCCCGACTCTTGGCAGAAAGGGGCCAGACTAGAGGCGCCAAGGGAGATGATCATTTTCAGAAGTTGTCAATGTATTCATTTATCTGACTTGAATATCCTTGTTTGCTGCAAGATAGGGCATTTTTGGGGATGGAAGGGAGAATTAGATGGGCAAAGAAAGAAGCGAATCTCAATGAAACTTTTAAAATGAACAGAATAGAGAAGGAAGGTTCAAAGGTAACACCCAGACAAGCTAGAACAATTTATGAAGCTAAATGTGTACTGAGGAAAGACTGTGTGTTAGAAGTTCATAATTTCTTATGTAATCCTCTTATTCTAGTTTTCTATATTTAACATTTTAATTTGTTAAGTTCGTAATAAAAAAATTAATGGACTCATCAAATAAAACGGTACATGCTGCATCCTAGAGGAATTTGGAGCAGGAAGCTTGCTGATCTGGCAACAGGGAAAACCCCGAGTTGGGAAGGAATCCCCAGCCCAGTTTTTAATACGTGTGTATATTTTCAGGTTATTGTATAAAGCCATTGACTCCAATGGGGAGAACGTCGGCCCAATCTACAACTATCGGGTGGAGATTTCTATCTTCTTTATCATCTACATCATCATTGTGGCCTTCTTCATGATGAATATCTTTGTGGGCTTTGTGATCGTCACCTTTCAGGAGCAGGGGGAGAAAGAGTACAAGAACTGTGAGCTGGACAAGAACCAGGTAAGAAGGAGGTGCCCGGGGGGCTCCCAAACCCACACAGAAGGGAGGGCCACATGCATCTAGCCAGGCTGCCGAGAGGATGCTGGGCAGACTTAGGAGGGCTCTTTGTGCTTGGAGATGCTGGCCCTGTGTTTGCAGAGGAGCTCTGTGATGCACAGACTGTGCCCAAATTGTGCCACCCCATTGGTGTGCCCATCCTGGAGTCTGGCTGCTCCATGAGCTGTAAGACTTGGATTGACCCATCCCTCTCTTTTCGTGTCCACTTAAAGGAGAGGAGAAATATATTTGCTCTTCCTTGACATCTGTCACCTTCTGGGATCTTGGGCTTCCCATCTGCAAAATGGGAATGTTGGATGAGTTGATAGCCTTAGATCTGTGGTCTTAGGATACATTTAAAAAATAAAATGTGAGCTTTCATAGGATTACAGATTTAGAGCTGCAGAGGACCTTCGTGGTCACCTGGACCAACCCCATGTTTTATAGAGAAGGAAACTCAGACCTGCCTCTAGGTTGCCTGGTGATTAGAACATTTGAGTTTCAGGAAGACCCAAGTTCAAGAACAGCTTTAGAAACTTACCAACTATGTGACTGGACAAAGTAAATGCTGTAAAATGGGCAAAAAATTAGTACCCCCCTGCCAAGGTTGTTGGGAGGATAAAATGAGATATTTGCAAACTTAGAATTACTATATAATTGCTAGTTATCATTACTATTATTGCTCAAGATCATCCAGTTGGATACTAAGTGGCAGAACCCAGTTTCCCTGATCCCTAGCAGCAGCATCCCCTCAATGAGAACCAGAGTGCCAGGAGAAGCCGGGACTGAGGCTCAGACAGGAAGGCCCACACAGGAGGGCGTCCCCAGGGCCAGATGTCTTGCTAGGAAAAAGCTGAACGTTATTTAGTTAACTACTCTCAGGAGCATCAAAGCACTGAAGGCCTGTTGAAGATCACAGTGCATGGAGGAAAGGCAGAAAGGCAGAGTATAAGCATCTGAGCTGAGACAGGGGTGTGTGTGTGTGTGTGTGTGTGTGTGTGCGTTTGTGTGACTGTGTGTGTATGTGTCTGTGAATGTATGAGTGAGTGTGTGTGTGCGTTTGTGTGACTGTGTGTGTATGTGTCTGTGAATGTATGAGTGAGTGTGTGTGTGCGTTTGTGTGACTGTGTGTGTATGTGTCTGTGAATGTATGAGTGAGTGTGTGTGTGCGTTTGTGTGACTGTGTGTGTATGTGTCTGTGAATGTATGAGTGAGTGTGTGTGTGCATTTGTGTGACTGTGTGTATGTGTCTGTGAATGTATGAGTGAGTGTGTGTGTGTGTGACTGTGTGTGTATGAGTGAGTGTGTGTGTGTATGACTGTGTGTATGTGTCTGTGAATGTATGAGTGAGGGTGTGTGTGTGTGTGTATGACTGTGTGTATGTGTCTGTGAATGTATGAGTGAGGGTGTGTGTGTGTGTGTGTCTGTGTATGTGTCTGTGAATGTATGAGTGTGTGTGTGTGTGTGACTGTGTGTGTATGTGTCTGTATATGTATGAGTGAGTGTGTGTGTGCGTTTGTGTGACTGTGTGTGTATGTGTCTGTGAATGTATGAGTGAGTGTGTGTGCGCGTTTGTGTGACTGTGTGTGTATGTGTCTGTGAATGTATGAGTGAGTGTGTGTGTGCGTTTGTGTGACTGTGTGTGTATGTGTCTGTGAATGTATGAGTGAGTGTGTGTGTGCATTTGTGTGACTGTGTGTATGTGTCTGTGAATGTATGAGTGAGTGTGTGTGTGTGTGTGACTGTGTGTGTATGAGTGAGTGTGTGTGTGTATGACTGTGTGTATGTGTCTGTGAATGTATGAGTGAGGGTGTGTGTGTGTGTGTATGACTGTGTGTATGTGTCTGTGAATGTATGAGTGAGGGTGTGTGTGTGTGTGTGACTGTGTATGTGTCTGTGAATGTATGAGTGAGTGTGTGTGTGCGTTTGTGTGACTGTGTGTGTATGTGTCTGTGAATGTATGAGTGAGTGTGTGTGTGTGTGACTG
Organism: Antechinus flavipes; assembly: GCF_016432865.1. Taxonomy (NCBI): domain Eukaryota; kingdom Metazoa; phylum Chordata; class Mammalia; order Dasyuromorphia; family Dasyuridae; genus Antechinus; species Antechinus flavipes. The sequence goes on from NC_067398.1 coordinate 9,834,696, forward strand.
TGTGTGTATGTGTCTGTGAATGTATGAGTGAGTGTGTGTGTGTGTGACTGTGTGTGTATGAGTGAGTGTGTGTGTGTATGACTGTGTGTATGTGTCTGTGAATGTATGAGTGAGGGTGTGTGTGTGTGTGTGACTGTGTGTGTATGTGTCTGTGAATGTATGAGTGAGTGTGTGTGTGCATTTGTGTGACTGTGTATGTGTCTGTGAATGTATGAGTGAGTGTGTGTGTGCGTTTGTGTGACTGTGTGTGTATGTGTCTGTGAATGTATGAGTGAGTGTGTGTGTGTGTGACTGTGTGTATGTGTCTGTGAATGTATGAGTGTGTGTGTGACTGTGTGTATGTGTCTGTGAATGTATGAGTGAGGGTGTGTGTGTGTGTGTGACTGTGTGTGTATGTGTCTGTGAATGTATGAGTGAGTGTGTGTGTGCATTTGTGTGACTGTGTGTATGTGTCTGTGAATGTATGAGTGAGTGTGTGTGTGCGTTTGTGTGACTGTGTGTGTATGTGTCTGTGAATGTATGAGTGAGTGTGTGTGTGTGTGTGACTGTGTGTGTATGAGTGAGTGTGTGTGTGTATGACTGTGTGTATGTGTCTGTGAATGTATGAGTGAGGGTGTGTGTGTGTGTGTGACTGTGTATGTGTCTGTGAATGTATGAGTGTGTGTGTGTGACTGTGTGTGTATGTGTCTGTATATGTATCAGTGAGTGTGTGTTTGTATTGTGTGTGTGTGACTGTGTGTGTATGTGTCTGTGTATGTATCAGTGAGTGTGTGTGACTGTGTGTGTATGTGGTGGGGGGAGGCAGGGCTCCCCAAGACGCAGTCTGTCTGGAGCTAGGGCCACTTCTGTTCGCCCTGCCAATGATCACATGATGTAAAAAGAACATTTTGTTTGCCGCCATCCCCAGCTCCTGGGGAGATGGCATGTGCCCATGGGGTGCATTTACCCAGCAGGCAAAGGCAGACTCACCTCCCCTTGCTGGCCTCCTTCTTGCATTGTGGAGAAATGCTTGCAGAGCAGCGGGGACTCTGACCTCTCCGGGGAGATTCTCAGAGCTTCATTCTTGCCCTCTCCTGCTTTTGCAGCGTCAGTGTGTCGAATACGCCTTGAAAGCCCGGCCCCTGCGGAGATACATTCCCAAAAACCCCTACCAGTACAAGTTCTGGTACGTGGTGAACTCCTCCCCCTTCGAGTACATGATGTTCGTCCTCATCATGCTCAACACTTTGTGCTTGGCCATGCAGGTAAGGAATCCCTTGGGAGATACCGGGCCCAGAATACATTTTACCATGGTCTTAGAACGTGATGGACAAGAAAACAAGCGGGGATGAAATGGAGATCATCCTTTGGCCGGGGACTCTTGGGTGGGGATTGTTTTGGAAAGGAGGCTGTTGGCAGCGATGTCACAGGGTCTGTGGGCCTAAGCTTGTGCCGTGGGGCATGGCAGGTACACAAATTATGCCTTCCTTGGCTTTGAGAAGTTGACTTTTACAAGACGGGGGCAGGAGCAAGGAATAGGATGAACAGAAATAACTGACATAAGGGCAAGGAATGAAAGGGAAAAAATAAAAATCAGATAAGACACATATTATCAAATGGAAGCTACACTTTTTCTTAGAGAAATGATGGAGGAGATGACTTTTGACACTATATAGTGAAGCATATACTTTGTTGTACATGAAGTATCAAGCACCAAAATATATGGAACAAATAAGTGCTATGAATTATTAGAGCTTTCCTGGAATTTGAAGTGGTTGAAACCGGGGCAGGATTTGATTTGATTTTCCTCATACACATTTCTAGAAGTAAAACAATAAACTGGCCAAATGGCTACCTCCCCGTGGCTTGTGGATTATGGATGTAATGGCCTTTGTTTCTTCCTCCTTCCCTCACGTATTTGTCTCTGGGACATGTTCTTAAGTTACTAAAAAGAAAAGAAAATCTTTGAGGATGACCCAGAACTGACATTGTGTACGCTTGCAAAGCAAATATATATCCTTTCCTTTGTTTGCCACAGCAGGTCTCTGAGGAAGGTACCAGAGATAGGGTTAGTCCCATTTTATGGAAGAGGAATCTGTGGCTCAGAGAAATAAGGGACGGGCCTATGGTCATGTGGCTGATGTCAGAGGGAAGATCAAAGCCAGCTCATCCTAACTCCCAGTTGAGCCTTCTACTGAAAAGTCAGCACTGAAATAAGAGACAAAGAGGTTCCTCAGGAAAAACAAGCAGTTAGGAGGTTAAGGCTGAGTTGTTCTTTCTTTGACAGAGAACCTGTATTCCCTGATTTCAGACTTGTTTTTAAGTTAAGCCGAGCTATTCTCCTGGAAGTGTCTAGAACTGGGGACATCTTCCCTCAAAAGGAGTAGAAATTCCTTTTATCCTGATCAGAGAAACTGACCATTGCAGACTGTCAGAATCCTGACTTTTAACATCAGGCTGACCAGTAGACTAGCTTATCCACCCCCTCCCAGCTCCTCTCAGGCCAAAGACTCAATGTTTGCCCAGTGTGCATGTCAGCAGGATAGGGTTTTTCTTCCTGCTGTTACAGAAATGTGAGTCAGGGCCTTAGGTATCACGTCCATGTCTTTGCTTTGGGCATCCGTGGTGGCTAAAGAGTGTGTGTGTCCTAATGTTGGCCTTTTATTTGATCACGAATAAATAAAGCAGAGTAACTACTTTATAGGAAACAGTGCTTACGCTTTCACCCACAGCATTACGAGCAGTCCAAGATCTTCAATGACGCCATGGACATCCTGAACATGGTCTTCACAGGAGTGTTCACTGTGGAAATGGTCTTGAAAGTCATCGCATTCAAACCCAAGGTAAGGCTTGAGCCCAATTACTTTAGATTATCACCAAATCTAATGAGAATAGCCTCAGCTTCCTTTTAGTGCTGTGCTGCTGAATAATCATGAGTCATTGCAGTATCTGGCTGTATTATCTCTTTAGAACATTACCAATCTGATTATGGCAGGTTTTTTTTTAATCTCCTGAGAAAACAAAATCTTATAAAGCAATTCTGAGAAAAGGCAGGAAGAAGGAAAGATTTGGGGAACTATAGAAAGAAGATTTTGCTATAAACTTAATTATCTTCCCTAAAAATTATTTTTCACCTTGTCTCCAGTGTATCTGCCCTTGTCTGCTAGCTCTGAAATCAATATTTAAATGTTGTTTAAACAACAGGAATAATTCAGTGCTTAAGTCACATTGAGATTGTTAATGCAGACAAGGCTGGCTTATCTCTTGCCTCAAACAGAGGCAGCAGTCCCAGCATCACTGTGACCTCATTCTTTCTGATTACTATGGCAGATTTCAACTTGTACAGTCACAGTGTAGGAGACGCCATTTATGTTGTCCGTCTTAAAGTCTGGATTATGTGGAAGGAAGACACATCAAATAGTGAATAGATGAAATTCTGCCTTCGAATAAATTAAAGACCAAGAGTATTATCAGTCCCCTGGTGGGCGGATTTGTTAACATTCCTCACAAGGGATTGGTTCTTAGGCCAAAAAAAGTGTTCTTGAGCACTGACTCCTTGCTATTGTCTCAGAGGGCAAGGGAGAGTGCAAATGGTAGCTAAAATACTGACGACAGAGCCTCCCTCGGTGTTAACAGCCCTAGTAGGTAGCCCACATTACAAAATGACAGTGGTAACCCAGTTTTTCATCATGTGGAAAATCTAGCTGATGAGAATATTATTACATTGGTTGTAATGAAATGAATGACTTTGCAGATTCCAGTTACGTGACCTTCCAATCCAAACCTATCCCTTTCTTCACGTTGAATTAATTTCTTTGTAATCTTATATCAGATTTTTGTGGATCAAAAAGAAAGCACACTTGTAAGTTCATCAATGTGGGTGACTGCAGCGGGCCCAATTTGGCAGTTTATGCATGCTTAGATTAATGTACTGTGACTTGTCCATATATAAAAATATATATACACATTTCCCTCTTTTCCAAATTCATCTTAATTTACTTTGAGATTTTGGTTTGATCACTCCTCTCATCCTGCTCCCCTCCCTCCTTATTATTTTGAACAATATTTGTCTATGCTGATGGAAAAGGGTGGCCAAGTAATTATGTCAAAATGACTGTTAGAATTTAGTGGAAAGACTTCCAGAGTAGTTTACTAAGCTGTTCTGCTTTGAGTGTTTTTCCCCCTGAAGGTGGCTATAGATGGATAAGAAACTTCTCTCTCTCTGCAAACCCCTTCAGAAAATGCACCCTGTCCTTTGCCCCTTTATGTTGATGGCCTTTACTCCTCTGAAGGGTTCAGTGGTGTGAGAACAGACACATGATACTAAGAATAATGAGTAACCAATATATAATCTGTAGAAAGATATGAGTTGCTTATTTTAGGGGATTTCCCTCGAAATCATACTGGTTGGAAATGTTTAACTCAGCAAGATCATTTAATAATAACAAGTAACATCAAACTGCTTCCAGAAACAACTATCCCTAGCTGTGCCCCTATGGCAGGAATCTTTGAGGGGTGAGAATTTTCAAGCAAAATAGGGTATGGGATCCAAGAAGGCAAAGATCCAGATGCTTTTTGCTCTTCTGTCCTCTTTGATTTATCAGACTCAGATTAAGAAAGAAGCACAGGCTCAGGGCTTGGCCTGCCAATGTAGCGGCCATACTGAAAATGATTTAGGTTTTCAGGGGCACATTTGTTCTCAGAACCAGGAAGTTCCTTCCCCAGCTTTCTATCCGCTCCTCCAAAACAACTCTAGCCACAACCGCCCGGGTCAGGAGGGCCACAGGCCTCCCTCCCATTTCTGCCTGAGACCCCTGGGATTTCAGCCATCTTCCACCTCCTCAGCTGTTCTTAGTCCCTGGCACAAAGTGCAGCTGGCCACATGACAGGAGCCGCCCACCTGTCGCCGGCCTGTGCTCAGAGCCTCCTTCCCTGCCGCAGAACCTGCCAGAGCTCTTACTTCCCTCACCCTACCTGCAGAACCCAGGTTCATCTCCAAGCCACCCCCAAGAGCTGGATAACCAGCCTCAGAGCAGGAGGCACCCCACCTAATAGTTCTAATGGCTTTGTAAGCCCACATGAGTCTTCTGTGCGATGGGGGGCTGATGGCACCTTGGACTGCCTTGAGAAGCATCATCCGGGACTCTCCGGGTAATGGTCATTGCTGATCTCAGACCGTCACAAGAGCCTCGTGCTCAGTTCTGGACACCACGTGTCAGGAGAAGCATTGATCATCTGGGAAGTAGCCAGAAGAGGGTCAGCAGAAGAGCGTGTTGTAGAACCCTTTTGTGCCAAGGGCCCTTTGAATATTAATAACATCATTATGTTACGATGCCTTAGAAGGCCTGCGGGCTGGATGTTCCCCACTCTGCTGTGCAGGGATCTGGGCAGACGTGTAGCCTCCCCTAAAAAAGACTTAGAGGGGCATGATAATGGTCTTAAAGTATTTGAAGGATGATGTTGGGGAAGGGAGAGGGTTAGATGTGGGTCCATATCCTGCTTTTCATTCAAAATTAACCTTTTGCCTTCTTTAATTGGGGTCATAATCCAGATGATAGAGATTTGAAGAGAATAAATCCACCTTCCAACCACACTCACCAGGCTAATCATAAAAAAGTCACTGCAGTGGTTCAGTGTTGACAGTGGGGTAGGGGAGTGAGGCTCGATGGAGGCTGGGAGGTCACGCTGCATTTACCCCCATGGCGTTTTCATGGGCCAAAGGCACGTCCCTCTTTGGGGATGAAGGCAGTATCTGTAATCTCTGCTCACAGTCTCAGGGGTAATGTGACTCCGACCACATTTATTCAAGAGCAGTCGCTTCCAGCATGCTTTACTTTGGGGTGAGGAGACACAAGCCCTCAACTTTTTCTGGAGCAGGACCCTAAATGCACACTTTGAGCTCTTATTTGCCCAGATCGTGGGACAGTGCAGTCATGGGTAAGGTGAAGAGGAATTATTTTGCTGTGATGAAGCACCACGTTTCTGTCTTCAGGTCCATTCCTAATTCGATGTGATCTAAGTTTCTTGTGTATTCCTTTGGCTATTTCAGTGTCCTAGAAATATCACAGGAGCGTTTGTCAAGCCAGAATTTACTTACAAAGACATAGCATACTTTATGTACTTAAATCCAATGCTTTCAAAGCACCTGCTATAGGCAAGACACTCTATTATGTATTGTTGAGGCAGAGCAGAGCCTCTGCTGGCCTTGGGCTACTTCTTCTCCCTGGGAGAAGGTGACAGGTCCACGGGTAGCACAGTCACAAGAACGGCGTGCTAGAGGCAACAACGACTGCATTGAGCATTCCCAGCTCAGAGACAGCCAGGATGAAGGGACTGAGTACCAGAGATACAAAGAAAATAAACTATTAGCCCTTGCCCTCAAGGAACTTATGTTCTAATGGGGGAGAAAAGAGAGTATAGAAGGCACAGACAAGATGCAGAAAGCCATGGGTTTATGGGCATGCGTGTATCGGGGGCTGGGAGAAATCTGGAAAGGCTTCTTGCAGAAAGAGGGATTTAAGTAGAATCTTGAAGGAATCTGGAGAGACTAATGCAGCACTTCCTACATGGGGGTACCCAGGGTCCGGCCATACAGGCAGCAGATGGACGTCATAGATGGGGGATCTCCAAGGAGGCTTAATAGATTGAATTTGGATGTTGGGGAAGGTGAGGGATAGGAAATAAGCCTGGGAAATGCATGCATTCAATAGCAGGCTTCGGATATTGGGCAAATAGAAGCTATTGAAGACCCAACCGGAAGGAGACCATTAGGAGAGTTTGGATCAGAGATTCACACCATCCTCACAAAGAGATAGCTTGGAAATCACCCTGCAAACTTTAAAATACGCATAAATGTGAATTTGTCCTTAGTAGTACCAATGTCAAAATCTATCCAAAGCATTAGCTTCTGCTTTGTGTTGAGGAGTGAGTCAGAACTAGGAGAAGGTCCAGAGCTGGCACAAGGGCTGGGCCCTTGTCTCAAAGGGATTTCCATCTCTCGGGCTCGCTTCCTCACTTTTGCCTTGTCTCCTTTGTGACATACACAAGTGTTTGCAGATTATCTAGCTAGCATTGGAGTGTGCCTGTGGCTGATGAGTAGAGGGGCCAGTCAGCTCCCTGGTCTGACCTTGTCCTCCCCACTAGAAAGCTACAGGGAAGATGTGTCCTTGTAGTTGAAGAAATTCGTGAGGAAAAGCCAGGTCCTGAGGAGATGAACTACTCAGGTGGAAAGGGGAAGTATGCAAGTGCAGCCAAATGGCGCTGACCGCCATCCCCCTTCCCCTCCCCTTGGCCTCTGCTCTCACTGCTGCCCCTTGTTTACCTCAGGCATCCCTTCTGTTCCTGACCTTTTGTGATCCTTAGCTAAAAATGCCTCCTTCCCCTCCCAATGAAATGAGCATGTCTTTGTTTTGTGGATAGTCTGGAGGACTCCAAGGAGATCACGTCATGTGGGAATAGGATTATAGGCGGCCATCCCTGATGGGCTTTCTTTTTGGTCCTGGGGAAGCTTCAGTGAACTAAAACAGGATGAATCCAAATACTTATTTTTTTTTACTTAGAAAAAGCAGTTACCTTATTTATACAGGCCACGTTAAATGTGAGGTCTCCCAAAAGTCTTGATGCCATATTAAAGCTTTTAAAATAATAGCAATATAGCACTATTTCTATTTAGTTTCCACGACTATTTCTATCTAAACACCATTTAAAAAGTGAAAAAAATGAAATCATGATGATCAGGAAGATAATCCAACAAGATGACATGATTTTCCAATGATATAGCTATGTTCCAATTAGGTCAAATGATGAGTCATGAAAGTTATCCAAATTTTCAGTATCCAAACGGATTATTAATTATACATGAAATATGGATCTTTGTACTAGCCTGATGAAAATGTGCAAAGAAACATTTAAAAATAAATTTTTAGCTGTCAATGAATATAATAGCAACAAATAGGAAATTTTTTTTCAAGTTATTACAAAATAATAGGGTAGTTATAGAAAACAAAAATTTTTTAAAATTACTGAATACTATATAAAAAGATGAACCTGACTGACAAAATAAAAAAAAAAACAGTTATTGTTACTTAAAGTATACAATGATAACTTAAAGTGACGTAGATTGAACTGTCTTCCCTATCTTTAATTTTTCACAACGCACCAGTAGATTCTGGGAACTTTATTCTCATCCTAGCAAATAGGAACGCTTCAGTGGACACTGGGATCAGCATACATGACTTTGTGCTTCACAGCTGTTGCAGTTTAAAGGGATCTTCAAATCCCTTGAATGTATACATCTCCATTGGTAACTGCCAGCTGCTGCTGCTTCCACTTGTGGATCAAATGAAGATCATCATTTGCTGGTTCTTCAAATGACACTGAGCAGTGCCCAGATATCATTTTCTAGTTCACCCAAATATTTGCTTCCATCTTAAATATTCCTTTTACCCATTTTAAAGACACTTAAAAAATTAACACAACTGTTAGTGACATGGTACACCTAACACATCAAATCCACACAAAGACAATAGACCAAGTATAAAACCCTCAAGTATCACACACAGGCAGATTTAATTGAATTTTGACTAGCATTACGTGCAACCACACTTTTCTAATTCTCAATAAATTGAATTTTGCTTTATGTGACCTTTTAATAGTCAATACTTAGTTCTAAGTTTACATATTAAAAGCTTAATATGTTTCATAAATACATAGGGAACAAAATTTCTGCTCTACAAATTCAGACTTTCAAATATCCTTGAGAATTCACAAATAAACCATATTGAAGTTGGAGCATTATAGCGGTTGTGTTTTTAAGAGATATCACCTTATGAAACACTCATAACTTTCAAATTATGTGAAATAAAATGCTCTTAAAAAAAAAAAAAAAACAAGTCTGACCGAAGAAATAAAAGGCACATGAGAACAGGAAGTCTCATACAGTACCTCCCTGCTGTCCACTACTTGAATCATCACAACAGTGCTTTCAACAAGTCTGTATAAGATGAATTTATATCTCAATACTTTTGTTCAGTTGCAAAAAAAAAACAATCATTTTATCCAGTAATTTGTCAAATGCTAAATTAAATATAGTATTTCTATTTCTCTCTGAGAAACAGTTAAAAAGAATGAAATAATGATAATAATAGCTCACATTTGTAGATTCCTTAAGGTTGTAGAGCATTCAGCAGACATTTTCATTGCTCTTTATTAAAAACCCATCTCTGTTAGACCAAATACAATGGCAATAGGGTTATGGTTTATATGCCCTTTAAAGAAGACAAGTTCCAAAGGAGGGACAATTAATTCAGATTGGTTAATATAATGGAGAGGTGTGGATTATATTAAAATTAGGTCACTGATACCTTGGTGAAAGATTGTGCTGCTATTGTACAAATTTTATAAATAAGGAACCTGGGTCTCAATGCCTTGCCTAGGATCATTTCACTGGTAACCATTAGGGAGTTAGGTTCTAGATTGAGTGCTATTTCAACTACACCAAAAACTTCCTCTGGATGGTACCATAGGGATCAGGTTTAAATTCTGAGTGACTTGCCTGGTGTCACATCCGCAGCAAGTAGCAGAGCTGGAATATGAATCCACATCCTCTTCACTAAAAACGTATTGCTCATCTTCATCTGAGAGTGTCCTTTCCTTGGAATGAGGAACTTTAACAAAAAGATAAACTGTGGCAATTCTTTGACCAAGATAACATTTATTAGCAGGGATATGCTGCTTGCCAATAAGAGGTCAAAAACTTGCCTCCATTTATTCCTAGAACTCCAAGCAAAAGGAGAATTTTTTTTCCCCTTTTATAGATTTTGTGAGTATGGGGTGGGGAGAATAAAACAGGGTAGATGACATCATGGGATTGAGGCAACATGTTTGGTTACAGAGCTGAGTCATGGGGAACACTATTATTGTTAATGAGGGTTATCAAGAACCCCTTCCTCCTACACTTCTTCCTTCCTTCTCTTTCTTACTTATGCTCCCCTCTTCACTACAAAATATGGGTTAGACTTTTGAGAAACACACCAGATATTCTTGAAGGATAACTTGGTGATGTGAAGATTTTACATTGAATTCCCTTGGGTTCACATCCAGTTCCCAAGGTCAAATAAACTCCTTGGTACAACAATAGATCAGCGATTAACAGGAATGCTCTTTTTCTAAACTTAACTCCTTATAGGCCAGACGAATTCTGAACTTAGTTCAGAGACAGAGACTCATGACTTTAAGCAATTATAAGACAAATCAGTTAATTGTGCATAGGATCAATAAGAAAATTTTACAGATTCAGCATTGATCATTTCAGCTTCAAGAACTTGATGCATTTATCACAATAGTTTTCCATCCCTTCGGGCCTATTGTTCCCATATATTCTCTGGATTAAGAAACCTTTCTGGCTTAGTAGATACAGAGTTTTATATTTTCTGGCTAATCATATCCAGCTCTCTCCTTGAACAGAAACATGATAGCCTGATCTTAAGGTGATGTATAATTCTCCACTGCCAAAATTCTGAGCCAGAAAGTTACTTTGGTATAATTGTCTAAATTTGAATATCGATATTTCAAGGTGTACCCTAGCACAAGAGCCAAGTACAATGCAAAACATCCTTTCCAGTCAGAGAAAAAAGAATGTGGGGATGAACTCCATTTTTTGCTTTTGGCTACAGCATCATCTTCATATTTTCTATTAAGAGATGATGCAATAAGCTTGATGAAGTTTATGAAGCATGAGGCCGGTGAACAAGAAGGAAAATTCCCAGTGTGGGCAAGAAGAGACACTGGAATGGTGGGGGGCTGGTTGGTTTCTATGATCATAGATCTAGAATGAGAAGGTTCAAAAGACATAGTTTCTGGATAATTTTATCATTTTATTAATGAGTCAAGCTTGTTATTAATAAAAGAATCATCATTTCGCCCTCTCTCTCAGACCAAAGACATGTAGTGGCAGTCACAATTTATATACCCTTTGAAAGGGGTGGCAATCAACTCAGATTGGGTAACACAATGGAGAGATGTGGGCTATATTAAAAAGAAGGTCTTGGGATATGTGACTGAGGGTACTTCCCAAAATGGTTCTAGGACTTTACCAGGAGTCAAAAATCATACTCCACTTGTTGAGAGAGGCCCCCCTTCCCCCAGGATGGAGAGAGGACTAATGGGATATTATAGAGAAATATGGGAAATCAGAAGAGGAGTGAAAACCAGTTTAGATTGATTCCTTCTGATCCCAGGGAAGAATTTTCAAAAGTAAATTTAAGCTTGATGCTCTAGCAACCTTCCTCTAAGAATCAGAGCAATCCAAACAGGAGAGAAGCCTTCTCAGGAAGTAATGGGTTCCCTCTCATTGAAAGTCTTCAAGCTGAAGCTAGATAATCACTTAGCAAGTTTGTTAGAGTGGGGACTTTTTCTGACAAGGATTGGTTACTGAGGTCCCTTCCAAATCTTAAAACTCTTTGATTCTATTCCCTGACTCACGAAGGGGCTTATTTGATGAAATCTGGAATATCCAAGTGAGAAGAGGAAGAGAAACAGCTCTGTAAAAAAAGAAAAGGGATTGTTGTCTAAGGGGACTGCTAGAAATGTACAGGGAATTGGCCAAGCAATTTTTAAAAGGCACATATTAAAGATGGAAGGATGGGTAGGTAAGGGATGATGAATGTAAAGGTGTGACATGACCCTGTAAGAATAGGGTCACAGTGGCTAGAGCTTAGAGGGACCTAAAGTGTGTTGGCAATGCAAAAGCCTACAAAAAATGGCTGTCCAAAAACTAAATTACAGAAAAGAGGGCTATCAGAAAATAGATGAGATCATTATTTGGGATAGATTGCTGAGTAGAGAGCAATGAAAGTGAAGGCAGGGCCATTCCAAGCTAACTGCTTATTTTCTTAGGAGTCTGTTCTTTGAACTAGAAGAGACAGAACAAAAATGGTTAATGAGTAGTTGAACAATTCAAAATAGGTAGAATGTAGGAAGAACATCTCATTGTCCTTAACACATGTAAGTCCCCTGGAAAGCTAAGTATTGAAAAAACCAGGAAGTGTTTCAAACCTTTCTCTGAGCTCTCTGAAAGATTTTGAGGCAATCCAACAATCATCTTGGGATTTTTTTATTTTGAGTTTTTAAGGGAAGAATCAAGTATAAGTTTTATTTTTGACTTCTGGTAAAGTCCTAGAAAAAAAGGAATGATTCATGAACAACTAGAAAGGAAAGCAGAAATCACAAGGAGCCAGCATCACTTCCTCACGAAGAGGTCCTGCTGCACTAACCCCGTTTCCTTTTTTGGCAGGATCACTAGATTAGGGGACTGCTCTAGATATAGTTTAACCAGATTTTATCAAAGCCTTTGACAGAGTCAAAATTGTAAACAAGATAGAAAGATGCAAACTCAGAATAGAGTTGGGTAAATTTGAACTAATTGAAGGATTGGACCCAAAGAAGAATGATTAATGATGCATCAGTCAGTTTATAAGCTTTTATAAATACTATGTGCCAGACACTATGCTAAGAACGGGGGATACAAAGACAATTTTTGAGCCAATGTTTAAAAAAAAAAACAAAGCAGATTAAAGTTACATTGTTTTCGCTGGCAATTTTATTACTTTTGAGAACAAAAAGTTTTTTGTTCCATGACTAAATAAAATAGAAATTGTTTTCAAGATATTGCTTATTTAAATCCTGTTAACACATATTAGCTGTGTGAGTCTGAAAAGCAGGGAAGGGGAGAAGAGACCTCCATGGGGTTAGGGTGGAGAAGCCTAGAGAGTCAGGAAGGGAGCCCAGAGAGGAATGAAGGACTGAACATGGCTCTTTAAAATGGAGGTTCCAGAAGAAACCGATCAGTCGGAGGAGGCAAAATCAGAGGAAGAAAGATCTTCCAGGGGGAGGAAGCTGTTGGATTTTGGTGAAGAAAGAAGTCAGGAATGTCAGGGGCTGAGGATGGATGGAGCGGCCATCCCCAGGAGGTCCAGACCAGTGAAATCATGATCCGGCACATGCTCAGAATGTCTTATTGATGGGACATGTGAGCCACAGCGTTTGGCTGCCACAGTGCCTGACATGAGCCTTGCCCTCAGAGGACCGACCTTCTGCTTGCCTCCTTCTACGTCCAGCGCAATGAGACCTGAAACCCCCCTCCCTGTGGCCTGGCCTGGGAAGTCAGGCTAAAGATGCCCTTTGTCCTTGGGGCAATTCCAATCTTCCTCCTCTGGGTTTCTTTCCCAGTGCTCTGTGGACACACTCACCTCCTGCCAGCTTTGCTTCCTCCCTGTGTCCTGTATCCCAACATCTGCTAAGGAGGAACCACCAACCTCCCAAAGGCCCAGCCTTGGTGGGCAGGAAGGTCTGGAAGCTCTGGTTCTGGGGAGAGGGGATGAAGGCTCGAGTAGGGCAGCAGTCCTGAGTCATGGACAGGGAAGAAAGGACACGGTGGAGGGAGGAACAATATTGAGAGATAGGACAACTGCAGGTTCTGTGAAGGTTTCTGGCTCTTTGTTCAGTCTTAGACTCAAGATGCAGCATTGAATAATCCTGTGGAATCATGGCTTTATGACCTTTGCCGAGGGCACAAAGAACAGTCTCCTCTGGATGATTTTTTTCTATCTGGAAGCCTTAACAAACAAGAATATTTTAACCAGCTGGCAATTAAGTTGTAATTTATTCAAAGGGCATGCTGGCCCCAGATAAGAGAATAACAGCAAAAAGCTCTCCAAGATGGTCACATAAAGCACTGCTAGGAAGAAACCTTTTCTCCTGATAGGCAGTTCTTTGGTTTGATCTTTGGTTTGTCCATCCTTTAGGATAGAGGTGGGGAACCTCCAGCCTGCAGCCATTTAAGGTCACCACAGGCAATGATTAGCTGAAAGCTAGGTACAGCAACCTCCGGCTATTTGAGTTCTCTAATTGATAATTTTGTATGGCCCTCACATGATGTAATAAATATCCAGAAAATATTGGCAGAAAAAGGGTTCCCATCCCTGCTTTAGGAATTGAGATCCCATGGAAAAGGAGCCATGGGTTCAAGTTCTGGCTCTGATGCTCAGCAGCTCTTTAGTTTGTTACTAAAGATTAAAAATTTAAAAGGTTAAGCAAGTACATGAGGAAACCTCTAAGCAAAAGAGTCTGCAGCCTTTTCTGTCAATAAATCTACATAATCAGGCTTAATCTCTCTAAGCCTCAGTTTCCAAACTGTAAAATGGAATAATAATATCTTCTCTACTCTTCAGGGCCCTTGGTCACACTGAAGCTGCTTTGGAGCCATGGACTGCCCAGAGAGATAACACCCTTTTTGCTTTGCACTCTATCAGCTCCTCAAGGTCCTTGAGGATCTCAGTACTAGGCTCGTTATACTGGGAAGGGCCATCAGTGGCTGCTTCCCTGCAGAAGAGCTGATCTGTCCCTTGGAATCTATCTTTCTAGTTTACTATAAAGTGAACTTACTTTTAAAATGAATTTTTATCCTCCACATCTACCCCCTCTCCTGCCCCAGAATGTTCCTGCTCATGTGCCGAGGACTCCTGAAACCCTATGCAGTCTAACTCTTCCATAGAGGAGGATTTGGGATGATAGAACTGGCCTGTAAACTGGCTTGGCTTCTGTAGGATCTTTGTGCCTACCTAGCACATTTTATCCAAAGCCACAATGATGTGGCAGATTTTACACATAGGGAAACTGAGGCTCAAAGATGTGTCCCAAGGGTAGGTTGAGCCCAGCTCCTCTTGACTCCAAGAGGAAAGCTCTCCATTGGGTGCGGCTGCTTTTCTAGATCACGTTTCTCAAAATTGATCGAGATTTCAGTTCTCTAAAATCAGAGGAACACAGTTCTTGTCCAGAACATTGATTTCTTATTTGCTGTGATTCTAGAGTAGGAATATCTGGTATCAGTATTGTTGTCCTATGTATGTTTACTTTTCTCCTATCAACAATATATTTTTCTACAACCTGTGACTTAAAATATTGAAATTTTCAAGATAAAATTTTGAAAACTTTCCTAGAATTTGGAACCTTATGAAGCCTCTTATTATGCCCTAGCATCCCACACGGGGTATGGAAAAAAATTGGTAAGAAGATCATTTGAGCCCCTTCATAAATAACTTTTCACATTTGATCTTTTTTTTTTTTCTATATGAAGGTTGAGGGAATGACTGGATGTAGAGTAAAACATGGGAGCAAATGAAGAAGGTTCAGGAATAGAACAGGCAAGAAAGTGGTGATGAGGGGTGGTTCTTGTAGCTATAAAAAATAGGATTAAAAAGCATCCAGGTCAGTGTGGCATTTTTGCAAATGTCCCCAGATTGTCTAATCTTAACCAGAAAAGGACCTTGTTCTAATTGTTAGAAGTAGCCAAGTTGTCCAGATTTCCCACAAGGTCACATTAAGGAAATCAGGGTTCTGCAGTTGATCACCATGTAAAGAAATGTGACTGTTTCAGATTCATTTATTGTACTGACCATACCGGGAGTTAGTGTCTGTTGATTTTTCCCGTTTTTCCACAAATTGATGCTTGTTCACTTTCTCCAGTATCAATTTTGTCTCTTTATGTGTTTAAAACCCAGAATCAGACATTTTGTAACCTATTGGCACTATTCTCAAAGAATTTTTCTTGGATCTTAGGTAATCTAACCCAGTCTCCTCCTTGTATAGATCTGGAATCTGAGACCGGATGAGTTGAAGTATCTTGTCCAAATCCTAGTTCTAAGTGGCAGAACAGGAAGTCCTGCCTGTGCCCTGGGTCGTGCTGCTTGGCCTAGCATAACACATCCTGTGTAATGCGTACATCATGAATGTTAACAGAATTGTGCTTATTTCAGAGAAGAGAAAGATCCTTTTCTGTCCAAGTCATTCCTGGAAGGCCTCAATGAGGAGGTAGAATTTTAGATGGACCTTGAATAGGATTTGACTTTTCAGAGAAGGGGAAAATGTGTTCTGGGTACAAGGAGGAGCAGAAGCAAAGGCACGAAAGCCAAGAGAAGCCTGTTGTGTGTGGACAGGAGCAGAAATGTGCCAATGAAATAATCTGGGCAACCCAAGGCTGTGAGTTGGTCTCCTTGTGGCCACATAATCCGGTGGAAAGCCCAGCTGTGGTGCCAGATTGGCAGTAGGGACCTTTTCTAGATGTTGGGTAAAGAAGAGACATGAACAGTGAGGGCTTGAGCAATGTGTCTGGTTCTGCAGAGTGGAGGGGAGGGAAAGAGAGTCTACGCCCAATCCCCTGCCCCGTCTAGCCTATTGCCTTCTGTTTGAATACTGTATGTGTATATCACGCATATGAGAACAACTGTATTTATTAACTTTATATTTAGCCGACTCTAGTTTTGTAGGTCCTGGTTGTCTACCTCCTTCTCTGCCCTTGTATCTCTGGCCAGCACAGTGCCTGGCACATAGCGGGCACCTATTAAATGCGTGTTGAGTGACTAATTAACCAAATGATTGAAGCAGAGAGATCACTTACTGCAATAAGCCAAATGAACTAACTAGGCCCAGATGAGGGGGTGGAGCCATAAGTCTGAAGAGGAAAGGATGAATCCAAGAGAGGAAGGACCCAGTCGTTAGTTGAATGGAGAGGATGAAAAGTTGATGTTCAGTTGTCCCGATTCATCCTTCCTTGATCATTTCCTGATTTTAAATATGTTACTGCCTATCCAAGAGGAAGCCAGAGAAAGGCTGTCAGGAAGGCCAGACTTGGGGGACCCATATCTTAGACCAGGCGGCAGATGGAAGGAGCTGGCCCACGGCCCAGAGCTTTTTCCAAGCCAGGATTAATCCCGTTTGGTGGTTGATGCCCGAACCTTAGTGTGTGTTGACTACCTCTGACATCTTCCTCCTTGTGCAGCCAATGATAGGAGGAGATTACGCTCTTCTCTCACTGCCAGCTCCTTCAGCCCAAGAACAGAGGCAGCAGTTGGTGGGGGTGGGGGTAGCAGTTTGGGGACTGCTAACCATTTAAGTTGGGATAAGATAAAATTTTGTTTTTATTTATTTAGAAAAAGTCTGACCTAAAAATGGTCAAACCCATCTTTACAGTGTAATGAGGGACTTTTCCTGACTACAGATATAACCTAGCATTGATTTCTGAAATCCCCTTGGCTTAAGGTATTGTTGCTCTGTTAAAATGCAAATACTTCTGGGAAAGGAACCATAGTAGACTGATAGTAATTTATTCAGATATTTATTGCCTATCCTGTGCTGTGCTAGACCTATCAATTATTTCCACTATAGCACCAAGTGTATTGGATCATTCTCAGATTGACTGCCTAAGTAAGAGCAGACTCTGCTTAGACAAGGGGAGGTGAGAAAAAAGAAAACGAATGTACAAGGTACCTTGAGAGACAAGAGGAGAGAAAGATGCTAAAAGGCCTTGGTCAGGACTGAATTGGCCTGGTTTCTCTTTGTAAAAAAATTTATTTTAAACTTAGGGGCTAGAATTCTAGCAGAGAGCTGGTTAGCCACCAGCTGGGCAGGGGAGAGACCCCAAAATACAAGCCATTCAATCTGGTGGCTCATTTCCATGGGCATTTCTACAGGTGCTTTCACTTTTCCTCCAGAGCAGCAGAATTTCTGGCCAATCCCACTTTACTTAAAAAAAAAAAAAGCCTTAACGTCTCCCTTTCCCCCCCAACAAGCCTCCTGTTTGGGGGGAGCCTCTGCTCCCTAGGACACCCTGCCCACATAGGAAGGACATGATTTGCAAGAGAGAGGAAGCGGGATGGCTGCCGCTCAGGGTGTGAGGTTAGAAGAGCGAAGGGAAGCTGGAAACTCTCCTGCAGAGAGCAGGAGGCCCCTTCTGCCTCTCCCACCATCCCGCCCATCACTCCGCTGGCAGGCCGCGGAGCTGCTGCATCCCTGCTTCAGGCCCAGGCCCCCTTGCTGCTGCTGCTGCTGCTGGCCCCTGCAGACCAGCCCCACCCACGGCCCTCCAGGGGCTTTCCGTCAGTAGACAATATTGTTGGTTTCCCGCTGCCCCCCCCAGTCGTGAGCCCACTTCTCCTGCCCTCCCCACTCCTCCCCCCGCCACCCGCAGGAGTAGAAGCCCCTCTAGGTCCAAGGCATTTGGAACGTGATCATAAATGTCTGCCCCTGCCTGCTCTGTCCAGGGATATTTTAGTGATGCCTGGAATACGTTTGACTCCCTCATCGTTATCGGCAGCATTGTAGACGTGGCCCTCAGCGAAGCGGACGTAAGTACGCACCCCCCCCCTGCATTGGACTGTGCCTGCCCTGTGCTTCTTCCCTCTTGGTCTGCCTCCCTCTGTGCTCCCCCCCCCCAATTCTCATCATCTGGACAAGTCACAGGTAGCGGCTGACCCGGCCCACGCCGCCCCAGGAGGCCGCCCCGCCTCGGCGGGGGGCCCCGCTCCGTCGCTCCTCACCAACCCTTTCTCTCTAGGCGTCTTCTCCTCTTGGGGCTCTTGCTTGAGCCTCCCGGTTTTGAAGAGTGACATCTTTGCAATCCTCAGGCCTTCTAGCCTCTGATAGGAAAGGTGGGACGGCTGCTCCTTTCCTGAGTTCTGAAGAGAGACCTCACCTAGTGCGGCCCCACTGGGCCTCGGGTGTCTCCCCCGCTCTTGTCAGGGGAGCGGGGAGGCTCGCCGAGTCCATCCCGCCAGCCCAGGTTGCTCTCTCCTAACACTGTCCTTCTCTTCTTTTTTGTCCCCTCTGTGCTTTCTCTTTCCGGGGCCCTCCTGATCGCTTGCTCTAACAGCACTATTTCACTGATGCATGGAACACTTTTGATGCCTTAATTGTTGTTGGTAGCGTTGTTGATATCGCTATTACGGAAGTGAATGTAAGTAGCAAACTTTGCACCTTCTCCAGTAAATGCTGTCATGTTTACACCCTTGTAAACATGGCCCAGGAACTCCTGCCCGTGTTAGGCAGTGACTTGGGAAGCAGAACGATTTAGCACGCTTAAAAATCTCCCCCAAATGCGCAAGACAAAAACCAATTTGGAAATTTTTTAAAATGTATTTTAATGGAGGACCTGGCAGCATTTTCCCAAAGACTGGGTATGACCTTTTTATTTGAGAATTGAACTCCACCATTAATTAGCCACGTAGCCGGAATAAGTAATCACATATCTCAGGAACTCAAATTTTCCATTTGCTAGAGGAAGACGCTAAGAATACTTGCCCCCACTACTTCCCAAAGTCGCCGTAAAGATATGGTTGTCACCCTGCCTGAGTCCACACTAGTCTAAGCCACGGTATTCTTGTCAGCACGCAAAGGCAGGAGGCAAAGGAAAGTGTAGTTTATGTTTTGTTTTTTAACCACCCCCAGGGGGGGTGAAGGAGAGGATTGTTAGCCTCCCCTAGAAACTCCCTCCCACCATCCTCTTCAGGGGCGAGGCTCTTGGGTCTCGTTCCAGTGAGTCCAGATAGATGGATGCCCGAGGAGCCAGGGTCAAGAGACCTCAGGGATGATTCCGTCCGGTGCCAGACTTTCTCAGTGGCCACAAACATTGATCAGAACCCCGTGGGCAGCTTGGAACATTGTATTTCTAGTTACTTGGAGCATTATCTGAAACATTCTGGGAGTGATTCTGGGGGTCCCTTTGTGCAAGGAAGCCTTTCTTACTTCTCCTTGGCCCCCTGCTTGGGGCATGAGTCTCCATTCTCTGTCTGCTGCTCTTTGGGGCAAGGTGGTTCTGCATAGGACCCCCTATAGGGGATGTAGAGCAGACATGGGGCCCTTCTTGTGGCCCCTCTGCCCAAGATCAGGGCGGTGCTGCAGCTGGGCACAAGGGAAAGGGAAGCCATCTCAGGTTAAGAAGGCCAGTGTCCTCATCTGGGTCCCAATGCCAAGCTGCTGGGCAACCCCACTCAAGCCTCTCGCCACCCTTAAAATTTAGTTTCTTCATCTATCAAAAGGAATCATTCCTACCTAGCTTACAGGCTTGGGTGATGACAAAATGGGAAAACTGTCTGAGAAAGCATCCTGAAGTCAGTCAAACTGCTGTCAAGAGAAGAGATCCTATAGTTGTTTCTAACCGTGTCACAGCGGGAGAAGTTCTGTGTGAAATCCCAGCAACCCAGGGGCAGGATCTTCTCATGGGGCTTTTCAGGGGTTTGATTGTGTCCGGGTGATGGGCATGTCAAAAAGCCCAGAGTCACCGCGAAGGCTTGGTCCCCAGCATCCCCCTGGGACCAGGGCTAGGCACTGGATGCCCATCAGTTGCTGAGAGTTGCGGCTCCTCAGCTTCCACTTGGCCTGTATGTGAGCCCCATCTTCCCTGCAGGATATGAGTGAGGTTCCAGAGGACCAAGCCTTCCTGCAGGTTCTTGCCACTCAGCCTCTGTAGGTCGAAGTTGGCTCCTTCCCACCTCAGCTCTCTGGCAGCAGGCGTCAGATGTTTGTCTGCTCTAGAGAAGAAGGGGATCTTTCCCAAGTGCTTAAAGCTCCCAATCGGCATTCTCTTGTCTCTTACTTGTTCCACTGATATTTTTACACCATCTTCTTGTTGTTCCACCCTATTAAGCCCGAGTGCACCATCTTTGCAGGGGACTCCCGTCTTTTGAGCCGCATCCTTGGCAGGAGGCATTCGGCTGGTCCCAGAGCTGAAGTTAGGGACGCACAGTCTGACCGGCTGAACGGCCAGCACCCGGTCCAAGGGGGTGACAGGGCTGAGGATGTGCCCATTTCCCAGAGTCCCCCGAGCCTTGGATGCAGTGCGAGGGGAATAAGCATTGCCTTTGTCCCCCGGGTGCCATGTTGTCTCCCCAATAACAGGAGGCAGGGGGCTAACCCATCAGCATGCTCCTAGTTTGACACTTGAGGAGACACCCCCCCCTCCCCGGCCAGGGCCATACTCCAGCCTGACTCTGGATGGGAACGCCATCCACTATGGGGCCAGAAGAGGGGTGAAGTTACATATTCCCCATGTCAGGGGGAGGTGAGGATGAGGATGAGGGTGTTTTATACCAACATCACAAAACTGCTGTGGTTTAGCCAAAGGGAACTTTTCTGTGTTGGCCTCTCTAAGCCTCATCCTGTCTGAATGTGAGCCATCTCTTTGTCATCCAGTCCGGTCTGATGGGGGCTCACAAGGCTCATCCTTTTCACGAGTTTCTTGGGTCTCTCCCTTTGTTCACAAAGGAGTCAAATTCTGTGCTCTAATGCTCTAAGCAAGAGATCTTTCACCTGATCTCTGGAGAGCTTTTACAGAGTCAGAATGTGGAAAAAAAATGTACAACTTTATTTAAATGTAATTTCTCTTGTCATCCTCTGCATTTAAAAGCATTGTCTTGTCAAAGGGATATCTGAGACAAAAAGAATAAAAAGGGTAATGGCCCTTTTTAAATGTTCCGTCTCGTTTTCCCAGAAGCAGATTGTTCATTTTCCCTTGGCAGCCTGTCATGTAGGTCAGAGTTTCACAGTTAACTTGGAAGAGACCTGAGAGACCTCAAGTCCAGCCCCCTTATTTACAGGTATAGTTACCCAGAGAGGGTCACAGCTAGTAAGTGTCCGAAGCAGGATTCACCTTCGGGTCACTGATCTGTTGGGAGACCTCCAACACAGTCCTCTGATTCTTGTCTCCCACAATCTGGGAGAAAGGCTAGAGCTCTGGCTGAAAGGAAGGAAGCCCACCTTGAATTCAAGGCCATCCTCCTGCAGGTCTTATCAGCTTGACCTCAGGCAAATCAAGTGACCTCCCAGGAACTCAGGCCACTTGTTCAGAGTGTCAGTCATAGAGGAGTTTGTTGACAGTCATGACTGGCAGGGGTTTCCTTTGAAGAGTGAAGCCTCAGTGAAAGGACACCTTTTATTCATTTATCAACCATTCATTGCGATTCACTCATTCTATAATTTCCCTGACTTCGGTTGACATTCCTTTTCTGTTGCCTAATTGATTTTCATGTTCATTTTTATTTTTAGAAAATTGTAGAGGCAAGTATATGTAAGCCTTTATCTGTTGACGTTATTGTCAAACCATCCTCACTACTAAAGGCCACGTCCTCCGGCTAATTCACGTTTGGTTTCACAGAGTTGCACAGGACATCCCAAAGATCGACTGTGGTCATCTAAATTGTTTTCCTTGGTTTCAGGTACAGTCCCCGAGAGGGTATCTTTTGGGCCAGCCACAGCTGGTTCTGTGATTGGCCAAAAGGACCTGTGAGGATTAATAAGCTCTTTCCTGCTTTCCCAAAGATAGATTATTGTTGGGAAATGAAAAACTTGCATTTATATTTTTTTGCTTAAAACACTTTGGATGGCCCTCTCTGAAGCTCCCCTGCATGCTCACCTGGTTTTCTCCCCCTCCTCTCCAAGTTTTCCACCTGGCTTCATTCACAATTTAATGGTTTTTAAATTCACATTTTCAACACATTTGCTTAAAAGCTTCTAAAATGTCAGATATGCGGAGCTCAGTTGATTGAGGGAACCTCATTGACAAAGACAAAACCTAGAACCAAGATGTGATGCTATCTGTCATCAAAATGCTCACAATGTCTGCCTCAGACTTTATTTCCTGTTGAGAGTTTCAGGTTTATTGTCATATCATCCAGATTACAAAAGGCAGCTGTAATCTTAACTCTCGATGACATCATTGAGTTTAATCTCCTGAAGAATTGAATGCGGTCCATTAGGCTGGGTCCTTTCAGGCCAGCCAGAGGGATTTTCGGCAGGTATCCAGCCATCAAAACTGCCGAAGTGTCTCATGACAGAGCTCAGGGGGCTGACCCAGAAAGCAAAGGGAGACTGCAGGATCCTGGTCACTAGGGATCTGGATAGCTTTCTCTGGCTTTAGCCCTATTGGGGAGCTAACCTCTTACAGTCTTTGACTTGGGGCTCCCATCTCTGTGAGATAAATTTGGAAGCAAAATTACCACTCCCTCCATTAAGACCGCAAGATGAGGACTACTCTCTTCTCCCCCCCCCCAAAAGCAGCTGGATAACTGAAGTGATCCATCAGAGAATCTTTTGCATTCATCCTGTTAGAGTCGGACAGAGGGGAGAAGACAAAGAGCAGCAGTAGCCTGAGCCCTCTGACCCTGCCCTGTAGCCTAAGAAGGACCTCAGAAGGATGCCCTTTGACCTTGCCCTGTAGCCTAAGAAGGCCCTCAGAAGGATGCCCTCTGACCTTGCCCTGTAGCCTAAGAAGGACCTCAGAAGGATGCCCTTTACCTTGCCCTGTAGCCTAAGAAGGACCTCAGAAGGATGTCCTCTGACCTTGCCCTGTAGCCTAAGAAGGACCTCAGAAGGATGCCCTCTGACCCTGCCCTGTAGCCTAAGAAGGACCTCAGAAGGATGCCCTTCCTCTTAGGATCTGCTGGCTTCGCCCAGATGAGTGGGCAGTCTAAGAGATGCCCTGGTGATACCGATTGGCTCTAAAAGCTACACCCTTTGGAAGCTGCCAAAAGCCACCAGTTAGCCAGTGCTTCATTACTACACTGCAGCCATATCTCCTTATTTCAAAGCCACCTGAGCCAGGGCAAAAGACATGGAGGCGAGTGATTCTCTTTCTGGGACCTCTGGGATATTGAGTTGAGTCCCAAATTCTCACCCACCCAACTCACGTAGAACAGAATATCCTGTCAGAGAAACTGCCCCTCCTCGCAGGCGTCCATCTCCAGCCACCCTGACTGGCCACACCCTCTGAATAGCCCTTCCTGAATGGCGCCCAGTGAAAACCATGATGGGCTCCCTGAGAATCACCTGATCACCTGCCCCTCTCCCTTTTCAACCAAGAACATTTGCATTTGAGAAAAAAAAAAAACTTTTACAGATAATTTTGGCATCTTAAATGTTTCTGCTGATTTCTAAACTAAAACTTTCCCAGTTGCATGAGCCAGTGAAGCTGTCCCTCACCACTCAGCATTGTGGGGCAGTGGACAGACAGCATCCTTCTTTGGAGGTACAGAGCTTGGGTTTACATCTCAGTGCCTGTGACTCTTTGGGCCTCCATTTTAGTTAATTGTAATATGAGAGGGTAGGGCTTGAGGACTTTTCTAAGGTATCTTCTAGCCCATGAATCCTGTGAAACCCTGTTAGTGAGCCCACTGACCTGTTGGAAAGGAATGGTAGCTGTATTGGGAAGCTTTGGGTCACTGCCTTCTCCTGATGAATTTTGGGCTGGCTTTGCTCTCAAGGTTTCTCATTCCCTCTTTGGACCTATTATATCTTGCTTTCATTTCAAAAAACCCAATGGATGGCATTGTCTTCAATTCACAGGCCACTGGTTTCTTGTCTTTCAGAGGGTTCATTTGAAAAGAGGGTAATAGTTCCCTAGTCTTCTTGACTAACTCCCTTGATTTCATATGAAAATCAGTTTTCAAAGGGTCCGACTGAAGACGGGTCAGGAGGGAGGCAAGAGAAGCTGCCTGGGCATAGGAGGGAGAGCTGAGAAAAATGTCTCCTCAGATATCTGTGAACAGACTAGAGGGGTGGAGAGATT
The DNA here is from genome assembly GCF_016432865.1 of Antechinus flavipes. NCBI lineage: Eukaryota > Metazoa > Chordata > Mammalia > Dasyuromorphia > Dasyuridae > Antechinus > Antechinus flavipes. The sequence goes on from NC_067398.1 coordinate 9,859,066, forward strand.
TAGGAGATCAGCATCTCAGCCTTCCTGGAGCATTGAACAGAGATAGGTAGTCATCCGTTTCCCTTTTACTCGTCTAGATCCATGCATCCCAGACGAGCTGCCATGTGGACATGACCAAGAAGACTGGAGAACTTTGGGAAGATGGCAATGCTCTGTTCCTAGTCCCAAGATGAGTTTTAGGTTAGGGAAGTGTGACCCATTAAAAGATAGTCTGCTGAAGAGGGAAAGTATGAGAAACACCATGAGCTTCACCGACACAGCTCGTTTACAGGGACTACTTCTAAACCTCTGTTTTCATCTGATTTAGAGCCCTCTTGTTTTGGGGCTCTCCAATGATGCTTTTAAATTTATTTTTTTCTGCACTTATTGTTCTTCGATTCCCCTTCTGTTTTCTTTTCTGTCTTTTCTCTTGTTAGGTATTTTCTATTGTATTTTCTTTGGGGAAGAATCCCTTAAAGTTAGAGATGACTTTTATTTTCTACACTTCCCTTCAATGATGTCCTCAAGATCCCCATCTTCCCCTCATTCTCCTCTACCTTTTGGGAGAATTTTGAAATGCTGCTCCTTCTCAGGTGCCAAACAATGCCACACACACAAAAAAAACAATCCTCACCAGCCTCCTAAGAGAATCCTCTCCCTTCTTTTCCTCTTCCCACTTATTCACCCTTTTTTAATCTTTTCCTATGAAATTTTCCTTCTAGACTTTTGCAGGTTCTATTTTGGTGATACTTATACTGGTGGAGAAAAAAAGAGGTCCTCATAACCTTATTCATAAGAAGTTTAAATGTCCAAGTTAAAACTTTATATTACATAAGTTACATTATGAATTTGCCTAGCAAATTCAAAGTTCATAGTGCAAAAAAAATAAGCAAAAAGCCTCTTGCTTCCTGCCTGTGATTCTTATGTGATGAAATGATGGTGAAGTGGATTCTTATATGGCAAAGCATCCCATGAATGATTTCAAAACTCCAAATTGGCAAATGAATTTGAGGCACCCATAAGGGCAAATACAAGGCATGGAGCCACACTGCTTGCCTGAGGGTCAGGCTCCAATCCAATGGATATGGGGCCATGGAGGCAGATAACAGGCTGCTCATATTGTATTTCATCAGGTCCTGTTCCTCAGGCAGAAAGCTAATGCAGCATCCCTCATTGAGGATGATTCAAAACCCTTGTTTATTCCCTTTTCAAAATAAGGAAAGGAACAGCATCAAAGAAAGACCAAAACTGGACTTGAAATGGTTGCCTTTATGGAAGAACCAGGGTCTTGAATCTTTACTTGAATTTTCCAGGGAGATGTTGTTCTTCGGGCCGACCTTCAGACAGGTTCAGAGTAGGTGAAGGGCGCTGACCACTACAGGTGGCGCGGCTCTCTCCAGGCCCGTTTAGGGAGGTCGCTGCTAGCATGCTATCCCGAGAAGTGTACACGTCAATGTCCTCCTGACTTTCTGCTCACGACGCCTGTTCATTAATGTTGTTCATCTTTATTTGATTTCTTAAAGCCAACTGACAATGAGAGTAGCCCCGTCCCTGTCCCAACCGCTGCTCCTGGGGTAAGACAAGTGACCGACCCCCGGTGGCTTTGCCTCTTTCAGTTATTCTTCTGGTCATGTCTAGTTTTCCACTGGTGTTCTCTGTCTTTGCCATGATCGTCCGCCTAGAATGGTCATTATCAGTGTGCAGTGTCCCGAGCTCCCTCCAACGAGGACGTGCATGTGGTGTGTGTGTGGTGGCCGCGCGGCGGCCTGTCTTGTCAGCATGGACCTTCTCCTTCCATACCATGGTTTTTCGAGACGACAAGGCCTTAGATACACATCTCCACTTCTTACCTCTGCCACTTTCACATCTGTTGCTGTTTTGTTGTTGTTGTTTTTTTTTTTTCTGAAAGTATTGCATGTTCTCCTTCTTATTGTGTTTGACCACTCCGTGATCACCCTGCAGAACTCGGAAGAGAGCAATAGAATTTCCATCACCTTTTTCCGTCTTTTCCGAGTGATGAGGCTGGTGAAGCTTCTCAGCAGAGGGGAAGGAATCCGGACGCTGCTGTGGACTTTTATCAAATCTTTTCAGGTGAGAAGTACCTCAGTTTGACTTGGAGTCTTCCTATCGTGGGAGCCAGAGAGTCACACGTTCCTTTGAGCTTCTTTTTGGTGAAATTGTCATAGGGAAACCCGGCCCAGAGTGTGTGCATTTGAACAACCTTCTGTTTCTACCCAGGGATTCAATCCATGATTGTTGATTTGAATACTCTACATTATCTTTAATGAGTAAATACTCATAGGATAATAGAAATTAACCATGGGAAAGAAACCAAATGCTTTTGGCTGATCTGCTGATACCCTGGGCTTTCCTACATAGGATTTCAATTAGAAAATGTTTTTTTTGTTTAATTGCATTGCAAATAAAGTGGCTATTTGCCGTGTCCAAGAGCTGCTCTGAAATTTCATGGGATTAAAAGCACAGAGGCATGGAGTGATGGATTGGCAAGATCCTGGCTAGAACATAAACACTCCCCACTGTGGCAGATAGTCTGCAATCCAGTATGATGTAGAACCTGCTCTATTGTTCACTACAAATAGTGGAAGGGCATAGTTCTCCCATTGTTTAGTCTATAATATGATGTCTTAACACTGAGCCCTCAGAATGGGTCCCTAAGCTCCAGTGGAAGAGTTTTTTATTCAAATTTGAAAAAAAAAAAAAAGGACATGTAGAGAGTACCCTTGCCCACCTGTTGGCCACTGTGAGATTGCGTAATCTAAAATGTTTTCGTTTTAGAAGAAAACCTTTCAAATGTTTTTGTTTTAGAAGTGTCTGGTTATCATGTTTGATAGTCCCTGTGTCTAGCCAAAGCAAGGCATTGCAGTGGTGGATCTATAATTCAGGGAGTGCTTGTTTTCCCTCTTTACTGTCCTGTGGGCACATTCCCACTGCTGATTAAACAGGAGAAGATGTAGAGCAGTGAGCAGGAATTGCAAACAGAGCAAATGTAGGTTCACTGGAAAGGAAAACGGCTCAAGCTGTCTAAAAGTGGATTGGGAGAGCATGGATTCTCCTGAGCAGCACTGAATAGCATTCAGAGATTTCCATTCTCTTTGGAGATTGGTGATTCAGCACCCCCAGCGACTAACTGACATTCTTCTCTTGTTTTAGGCTCTCCCATATGTTGCCCTTCTCATAGCTATGTTGTTCTTCATCTATGCTGTCATCGGGATGCAGGTAAGTCATTCCAGACCCCCTTTTCCTCCATGGCTTTCCAAATGTAGAGATCATGGAAATACTTGTGCCTCCCATGAGCCTCTACTGACAAGATCGACTCTTTTCTTCTTTTCTTTGTTAGAGCATGTCCAGCAGGAGCACAAAGGGCAAAGCTTAGGTTGGCCTTGTGATGTTGGTGGTCAAATCCTAAGATGCAAATCAGAATGATCTGAATTATCCAGATCAAAATCCTGCCCCTGCCACTAGCTGTATGACATATTCTCTAAAGTTCAGTTTCCTTGACTATAAAACAGGGCTACTGCTATTCAGGAGAATCCATGCCCTCCCAATCCTGCTCTCCCAATCCACTTTTAGATAGATTGAGTGTTTTCCTTTCCAATGAACCCACATTTTCCCTATTTGTAATTCCTGTTTACTGGAAAGAACTCAAGGCCCTCTTATGCATGTGAGACCTTCTGAATGAGGGGTCTGTGCTCTTTGAAGTTAGGCACACAATTCAGTTAGGGTGAAGCTTCTTTTAAAAGTGGCTTTGACAGACTTCTCCCATCAACTCTTTTTTAAAACTATTTTCAATTTCTGGCACTCTCCCTCTCTCCACACCTTCCTTCCCTCACTGATAAGGCAAGAAATATGATACTTATAATACATATAAGTCATGCAAAACACCTTTTTACTTTAGTCATATTGTAGGGAGAAAAGGTAAGGAAAGGAAAGTTTAAAAAGTGCCCTTCAATCACCTCTCAGAGTTTCTCAGTTCTCTCTCTAGAAATGAAAGCATTTTTTATCATAGAGCCTTTAGAATTGTCTTGGATTGTCTTGATATGAGTAGCTGAGTCATTCACAGTTGACCATCATTACAACTTTGCTCCTACTATGAACATTGTTATTCTAGTTCTGCTCATTTCACTCTACACCTATTCATATAACTCTTTTTAGACTTTTCTGAAACCATCTTGCTTGTAATTTCCCATAGCACAATAATAGCATTCTATCTCAAACACAGGCTACAATTTATTCAGTCCTTTTCCAATTGATGATCAATTCCTCAGTTTCAAATTCTTTGCCAGCACAAAAAAGAGCTACTATTTTGTACATATAAGTCCCTTTTCCCTTTTCTTTGCTCTCTTTGGGATGCAGACCTTGAGTAGTATTGTTGGCTCAAATAGTATGCACAGTTTTATAGCACTTTGGGGATAGTTACTGTTTTTTATGACAAGTGGACCAGTTGACAGTTCCACCAACAGTGTCCCAATTTTCTCATATTCCCTCCAGCTTTTATCATTGTCATGACAGTCAGTCTGATAGATGTGAGGTGGAATTTCTGAATTTTTTAATTTGTATTTTTCTAATCAGTTGTTATTTAGAGCCTTTTTTCACATAACTATTTGATAGCTTTGGTTTCTTCTTCTGAAAACTCTGATCATATCTTTTGGTCTTTTTATCAGTTGGGGAATGGTTCTTATTTTTATAGATTTGGCTTAGTTTTCTATATATTTAAGAAATGGGCTTGCTATTAGAGAAACTTGCTACAAAATCTCATACTTTTCTGGTTTTTTCTTCTAATTTTGGTTGCATTAATTTTGTTTATACAAAAACTTTTTAATTTCAGGTAATCAACATTATCTGTTTTACTCCTCATTATCATCTTTATTTCTTGTTTACTCATAAACTCGTCCCTTATCCATAGATCTAACAAATACCTTTTCCCACATTTTTCTAATTTACTTATGTCATCCTTTATATCTAAGTCATTAATACATTTTTACTGTATTGTGGTATACAGTGTGAGATGTTAGTCTGTGCCAACTTTCTACCAAATTCTTTTCTAGTTTTCTCAGCATTTTTGTCAAATGATGAGATCTTTTAGTTTATCAGATATGAGATTACTTTGGCCATTTACTATGGTGCATTATATACCTAATCTATTTTATTAGTGCTCCACTCTATTTCTTAACCAATACAATATTTTTTGATGATTACTGCTTTATGCTGCTATCCTTTACTTATTTTTTTTTCATTGGTTCCCTTGATATTTTTGACCAATTTCTCCAAATAAATTTTGTTATTTTTTTCTAGCTCTATAAAATAATGCTTTGGTAGTTTTGATTGGTATGGCATTGAATATGTAAATTAATTTAGTAAGAACTGTCATTTTTTATTATATTGACTAGACCTATTTATAAGTAATAAATATTTCTCCCATTGTTTAAATCTTGCTTTTATTTCTGTGAAAAGTGTTTTGTGATTGTGTTCATATACTTGGCAAGTAGACTTCCAAATATTTTATATTGTCTGTAAGTGGTTTTAAATAGAATTTCCTTTTTTTTTTTTAACCTCTTTCTGCTAGGGTTTGGGTTTTTTTTTTTTGTTAGTATGTAGAAATGCTGATGATTTCTGTACATTTATTTTATAGCTGGCAACTTTACTAAAGTTTGTTTATTGTTTCACAAACGTTGTGGTTATCTTGAGTTACATCTTTGCAAAAAGTGATCTTTTTTTGTTTCACTGTTGCCTATTTTTATAAATTCAATGTCTTTTTCTTATCTTATTTATTTCTTTTTCTTGTCTTATTGATAGCATTTTTAGTACAGTACTGAATGGTGATCATAGTTATCCTTGCTTTACCTCTCGTTTTACTAAGAAAACCTTTAGTTTATTCCCATTTTAGTTAATATTATAGATAACACTTGCTCTTGGTTTTAAAAAAAGCTTCATTTATTCCTGTGCTTTCTAATATTTCTAAAATAATGAATGTTGTATTTTGTCAGGGTTTTTTGCATCTATTGACTTTGTTGTTTTTGTTATTGATATGGTCTATTGTCCCTCTAAGTTTCCTGTTATTGAACCAGCCATGCATTTCTGCATAAATCTAACCTGGTCACAATGTATAATTTTTGTGATACATTGCTGTAATATCCTCACAATATTTTATTTAAAACTTTTTCATTAATATTCATTAGTCTAGAGTTTTTTCTGTTTTTGTTCTGTTTAGTTATCAAAAACATAATTTTTGTCATAGAAGTAAGTTGGTAAGACTCCTTTTTTTACTTGCTTTCTTTTAAAATAGTTTGCATAATTAACTGTTGGAAGTAACTGTTCATTAACTGTTCTTTAAATGTTTGGTAGAATTCATTTATAACTATTTCTGGTCCTGTGCCCTTTTTTAGGGAGCTCTTTTATGATTTGTTCAATTTTCTTTTCTTTTTTAAGTTATAATAATTTTATATATAAATATGAAAATAATAATTTTCTTACTACTTAGTAAACAAACGAAAACAAAAACTCTATAAATAAAATCATGGCATCATGAAAAATGAATAAAGATACACTGAGTACTTGTCTGGGGAGTAGTTTACCTACATGAAACCAAAACTAAGCAGTTCAAGATAAATCCTTGCCCAAGATACAATAAGCAAACTATGTTTCCAATTCTATAAACTACCTGCAAGGACAAACTATTAAAAAAAAAACCTTTCCACCATACTTTAATTAAGTTCTCAATGACAGCTTTTTGGCATCAGGGAATAGAGGCAAATGGATTTATTCAGGAGCTGAGTAAGGCCAAAATGACTCTGTACAAAAGCAAAGATTTTCAAAATGTACCAAAAAGAGGCCTTGCTCCTGTTGAAAAGTTGCCATTTTTTTTTTCCAGAAATAATAAAATCCTAGTTCTATTGCCAGGCAAGTAAAAAGAGATACTGCAAGATAATGAATTGTCTTACATTCGACTCCATCAGTGTTTTTAGTGAAGCAATTTCAATGTCAATTTTATTACTAGTCTGTGAAATAACATTTTTGATATGGATATCTCTTTTGTTAAATTCAATAGTTGCTTCCATAAGTTTGCTTTCTTGATCTGTAAACAGATCTGTCCCTCTGTTCCTCTTTAGATTTATTTGCAGTTTATTATTTGCTCTGCTTCAAATAGTTTCAAGTAATAGTTGTTTAATTTGGTCTAATTTAATTTTCATTTTCTAGGTATAAAAGGGAGCATTGAACATTAGTATTAATCAAAAGACCATCTTCCATTTAATAAAAACCATAGAAATTCTTATTATCTGCTCTCAGATTTGCAAATTCACTTTTCTCTACAATGACCATCTTTCCGGATTGAGTCCAAATGTGCCATTAATTTCTGGATAGTAATTTCCTGTCGAGCTTGAGTGAACATCTCCTTATAGATTGCGTCTACGCTGGTGTTTGACAGAAATATTAATGATAACACAATAGTTTCTGCTTGTGCTTTATTAAATCCATGATTTCCCAAGTCCTGAACCAGTGAATGGGTATCAAAATTTTATCCTTGCCTTTTTAACTCCAATCAAAGCATAATAGATACTACCCTGAACCCCTTATTTTAACTCTGTGTCTTTCTGGGTCAAGAAGGTTTCTTATATACAACATATTTTTGAATTCTGATTTCTAATCCATTCTATCATTTTCCTTTTTAGTGGATGAAGTTATCTCATTTACACTGACAGTTATGTTGTTGTGTATTTCTATTATCCTCCTTTTTTAACTCTATCCATTTTTCAAAAGAATATTTTATTTTTGACTGCTACCTCCCTTAGTCTGCCTTCTCCCTTTTCATATCCTCCCCTTTCTTTTTAGCCCATTCCCTTTCTACTTCTCTGTTGAGTGAGATAGATTTCTATATTCAACTCTGTGCATGTGTATATATTTTTCCATCTTTGAACCAGTTCAGATGAGAGTGAGATTCAAGCATTGTGTGTTCTCCCATTTCTCCCTCCAGTATAAAAACTTTTCTTATGCACTTCTTTTACGTGAGATTATTTTTCCCATTCTTACTCTCCTTTCCACCTTTTGCCAGTTCATCTCTCTTTCTTATCTCTCCATGTCTTGGAGATCATAAATAATGCACTCTTATGTTCTCTGTCTCTGTAGAATCCTTCTAACTGCCCTAATAATAATAAAGTTCTTAGGTGTTCCACATATCTTCTTTTATGTAACCTTTTAGAGTTCCTTATGATTTCTCACTAATTTTTACCTTTTTGTACTTCTCTTGAGTCTTAACTTAAATGTCAGATTTTCTATTCATTTCTGTTCTTTTAATCAGGAATGCTTGGAAGTCCTCTATTTTATTAAATATACATTTCCCCCTATAGAATACTACTCAGTTTTGCTTAGTAGATTATTTTTGTAATCCTAGCTCCTTTGCTTTCTGGAAGATCCTATTCTAAGTCTTCTGCTAATTTAATGTAGAAATGCTAAACCTTGTGTGATCCTGACTGTGGCTTCATGTTATTTGAATTAATTTTTTGTTTCTTGCAATAGATATGAGAGCTCTAGAATTTGGCTATATTCTTGGGAGTTTTCATTTTGAGATGTCTTTCTAGAGGATCAGTGGATCCTTTCAATCTCTACTTTGCCCTCTACTACTACATCATCTGGGCAGTGTTTCTTTATAATTTCTTAAAATTTGGTGGCAAGGGTCTTGTATTTTTTTTATCATAGCTTTCCAGTAGTCTCATCATTCTCAAATTATCTCTCTTTAATCTATTTTCCAACTCAGTTGTTTTTCCATGAGATTTTTGAAATTTTAATTTTTTTTCATTCTTTGATTTTGTATTATTGTATCTTGATTGATGTCTCATGGAAGCATTAGCTTCCATTTGATCAGTTCTAATTTTTAAAGGATTATTTTCTCCAGTGAGCTTTTACCTTTTTCACTACTTAGCCAATTATGATTTTTTAGGAGATACTTTCTTCAGTGAAATTTTATTTACAATTTTGTCGATTCTTATTTTTTAAAAATTTGTTTTTTTCAGAATCTTGTGCCTTTCTTAAACAAAGATGTTAATTTTCTTTTTATAATTTTATGAAATTGTTTTGCTTCCATTTCTTTTCCTAGTTTTTTCTCTACTCTGATTTGATTTTTAAAAATCATTTTTGTTGCTTTTTACAAAATCTCTTTAACTCTTTTAGGAATTCTTGTTGGCTTGTGTTCAACCTACATTTTCTTTGAGATTTTGTTTGCAGATGTCTTCAGACTATTGTGTTCTTCTGATTTTGTATTAAGCTTACCTGTCACAAAAGTAGTTTTTTTTTAACATGTTCTTTTTTGTTGTTTGCTCACTTTTCCAACTTATTCTTGATTTTGGACTTCATGTTGGGTTCTGCCTACTTCTGGGAATGGGAAGAGTCTTTATCCCAAACTTCAGGCTTTTATGTCCTGCTGCTTTCATAGTTAGTCCTGAGGACCTGTAAGTTTTTTATATTTCTGAAATGCTATGATCTAGGGAATGATCATTGACTTCCAGGTCTCCTGCCTTTACCCAAATATGGTTCTTGCTCCCTCACAACCAACCCCAAGCTTTCCTCTCCATGGCCATAAACTGCAACGCAGAACTGGGAAATGGGTGGTGGAGCTTCCAGATGGTGCCGGTCCTGTGCCCAATGGTAACACAGGAGTCCAAAAACAATTCTTTCTGACTCGGCATTCAGTTCCCTTGCCATTTGACACTGAGTTTTCCTGCTTATTGCTGCTACGGCCACTACCAAGGGTCACAGCTGTCCTCAGTTCCACCATTGCACTTCTCTCAGCCATCTCCATGTCTGCTGAACTTCTTAGCTGACTGAGGTTGGGAAAAGGACTCATTAAGATATATTGTTGGTTAGGCCACTTAGGATTCAATTTAATGTGCTTTTTCAAGTTGTGTAAGGGAACATTGAGTGAGGTTGGCAAAAACATTCCCTCTGCTGTGCCATCTTGGCTCTACCCTTCCCTCGTGGCCGTTAGGCATAAACCCTCATTAGATCATCCCGTTATAACATGAACATGGCAGAAACAGAGGGACTCTCAGAACAGGGGGAGCAATGGGAATCATTCATTCCTCTGCAATGTAGAAAGACACTTGGAAAATTATTTGAGGGAAAAGAGTCTTTTTTTTAATTTAAATTTTATTTTATTTAATAATAACTTTGTATTGACAGAATCCATGCCAGGATAATTTTTTTACAACATTATCCCTTGCACTCGCTTATGTTTCGTTTTTTCCCCTCCCTCCCTCCACCCCCCCCAAGATGGCAAGCAGTCCTATATATGTTAAATATGTTGCAGTATATCCTAGATACAATACATATTTGCAGAAACGAACAGTTCTCCCGCTGCACTGGGAGAATTGGATTCAGAAGGTAAAAATAACTCGGGAAGAAAATCAAAAATGCAAATACTTCACATTAATTTCCCAGTGTTCCTTCTTTGGGTGTAGCTGTTTCTGTCCATCATTTATCCATTGAAATTCAGTTAAGTCTCTTTGTCATAGAAATCCACTTGAGGGAAAAGAGTCTTAAAAAGAATTGCTCTAAGGTCGTGGTCTGGGTTCTGCTATCATCATTGACAAGAGGCAGTAAGACAAATGGGTGTTAGGGTCTATTATAATACAATTTTGACATTCAGAAAAAGGAGGTCTGCATGTATCCACATTAGGTGGGAAGGTAGGAAAATCTATTCCAAATTGAATAGGCTCTCATAATGGTGACGTGTGTTCAGCTTAATGAGCACCTCTCTTTTCTTTGCTTTAGTTGCTTTAATACTGTTTTGTAATGGATGTCTTTTTTTATTGCATTTGTTTTACTGATAAATTCTTCTCTCTCCCTCCTCAATCCTCCTCTAATAACACAGATGTAAAATGAAAAGAAACAAGTCAGCAAAACTAGTCACCTCTAAGTGCCTCTGACAGTGCATGGAGCATTCCACACAGAGTTCCCCATATCTGCAAGGAAGCAGCTAGTTTTTCAGTTCTTCTCTGAGCCTTAGCTTGGTCATCCTACTTTCTCAGCATTCTGTCTCATTTTTTTCCTTTCCATTTATATATATATATATTTAATCATGTGCCTATGATTTTCCTAATTCTATTCACTTCACTTTGAATCAAAGGGTTTTCTATGTTTCTCTGAATTATTTACTTTCATTATGTTTTACTATACAGTATGTTTAGCCCTTTCCCACCTTCCACCAAGGTGATGCTATTGATATCTTGGGCTTTGTGGGACCTTCTTTTTCTACCTTTGACCTGGGATCTGTGCCTCTTTGTCAGAGAATGGGCATGAGGTAGGAAGGAGGGACAGGTCCCCAAGGGCACTCAGACAGACATGGGTAGCCCTCCTTGGAGGCTTTTATTCCCAAAGGGATGCTTTTGACTGAAGAAGCCGGAACCCTTGAAGTCTTGTTGACATAAACTACTGCTCCTCCTGTGTTCAAAGAACATTCAGCATCTTTTTTACTCGTTTTTGTTTTCAGATGTTTGGGAAAGTGGCCATGAAAGATAACAACCAGATCAATAGAAACAACAACTTCCAGACATTTCCGCAAGCTGTGTTACTCTTGTTCAGGTAACTGGCCCTCTTCGGGCTCCGCCTCGAAGGGCCCATTTCTTGTGACTGTGGCAGTTTCTGCAGTGGGAGGTTGTCCAAAATCCAAGCGATGATTCCCTTCCCACTGTTCCTTTTGCCGTTTGTGTGTCTGCGGTTGTATTTCCAGCTCTTCCTTGGGCTGTGGAAATCAGTGTCATGGTGAGAGAACATGTGATGTTGGGAAGCTCATGGAGGAATGGCAGGAGAATCTTCCTTTCAGCACTTAGCAGCTTGGGGCCAGGAGGAATGAGGGTTCTCATGAACATCGCTCCCCTTGTTGTAAGAGAGAGATTATAGTCATTCTCTCCACCTCCGGGTCATTGGAAGGACCAAGTGGCTGAGCGTGTCCTAAAAGAGCTGACTCAAAGCTTGTATCTACCTTAGCAAACTCAGGAAGCCTGTGGGGTGTTACACTGGTTTGGGGGAGAAAGGAGGCAGGAGAAGGAATGTTGGTGCAATTTTGGAGAATGAATGACCCCAAGGCCTTGAGAAGCGCCCAAGGACAAATGTGCTAAATCCCAGTTGTCTTGTCCTTTAATCACCATAGGTAATCGGCATCTATTTGGCAAAATATGGAAGCAGTCAAACAGAGACTTGTTTTATTTTAAATCTATAATTTGGATCTGTTTTTAATTCAAACTGGTGTTCCCTAAAATCACTGGGTTGGATGACATATATGTTTACACAAATGCACATGTTTATTTATGTGAGCTTTTCTATAACCTTTCTTCCCTCTTTTCCCCTCAAAGGTGTGCCACTGGTGAGGCTTGGCAGGAAATCATGCTGGCGTGTCTCCCTGGGAAGCGCTGCGACCCGGAATCGGATTATAGTCCTGGGGAGGAATTCACATGTGGCAGCAATTTTGCCATTGTTTATTTCATCAGTTTTTATATGCTCTGTGCTTTTCTGGTAAGTCCTAAAAGCCTCATCATTGCTGGGCCACTGGTTTGGGGGCAGGAGGGTGTTTGAGCCCTTGGCCGTCGAGCTCATTATCAGAGCGGCCTCGGTTCCAGCTGCTCCCGGCCCCGCTACTGGCTGCCCCAGCTGCCCATGGGTCCTGCTCTGGCTGCGAGTGAGCAGGGTGCAAGTGGGGGAGGCTTCTCTCCTCCTACTCCCGGGCAGACTCATCCCATAACTGCCCTGGAAGGGCAGACTCTCAGGAGGACGGGGGGTCTCCGAGGGCTGCAGGGCAGCTGGGGCTGGTGGAACGTGCTGAGCCTGGACGGGCTGGGCTGTGTCCGCTTTATCTAAGTGAGCATCCTGGGCTGCCAGATCAAACTCCTTAGCTCCCCGCTTTCTCCCAGACCAGTTTAATAACCTAATTATCTCTTCTGCCCCCAGAATGATCAAAGGCCCTTCATCAGTACCGATTGGGGGGGTATCCAACTGACTCTTAAAACCTCCCTTTGTTAAACAGCTGTTTCCTTAAGACATTCCCAGGCCTCCTCCCGCTGCCCCAACTGAAGCCTCTTCCCTGGGATTCAATCCATTTTATTCCCCTCCATACCTAGATCATCAATCTGTTCGTGGCTGTCATCATGGACAACTTTGATTATCTGACTCGTGATTGGTCTATTTTGGGTCCGCATCATTTGGATGAATTCAAGAGAATATGGTCAGAATATGACCCAGAAGCAAAGTAAGTGGGGGAGTCTTTCTGCCCCGGGGACCACGTTCCTGGGTGGGGCCGCCCCGCAGTCCCTGCCGGCCAGGGCTCTCCCCGGAGGGTCGCCACGCTGCCCCCTCACGCTGCGTTTGTTTCAGAGGAAGAATTAAGCACCTCGACGTGGTGACTCTGCTGCGCCGGATCCAGCCGCCCCTGGGGTTTGGCAAACTGTGCCCACACAGAGTAGCCTGCAAGGTAGGTGTGACGCGTGGCATCCTCCCGCCGGTCAGGCAGTGAAAGCCCGCTGCCCCTCTCCTTCCGGAAGCGGGGGAGGCAGAGGAAGGAACCCGAGAAGGGGGGCGCTGGGCCGGAGGGAGGGCTTTCAGAGGAGACTGCTGGCACCGGGCACCACCTTATCCTCCTGCCAGCCTTCCCTTCTCCAGGGGAAGAAATGGAGATCCTGCTAGAGGCGGGAGAGCTTATTGGGCTAAATCCGTACAGACCCAAGGCCTCCCCTGCAGGACACATTCCCAAATATAAGCTGATTTTGTCATTGCGTTTGCCTCATCCTCAGAAAAATCTGCATACAGAAAACACTAGTTGACGCAGCCTCTAGTTCCTAGGGCTCTGACCTTGTCTATCATCAGAAAGGCACCGGGCGATTTCCCTTATAAAGGCTTCAGAGCAAAAGTGCGGGGCCACGTGTGCTGGGAGTGTATATGTAGCTTTAACGGGGCTCGGGATCTGGGGAAGAGGAGTCCGGAGCAGTGGAAGCCACGTGCTCCCATGGGGCCCTTAACGTGTCACCTGCTGTGCAGAGAGCGGGAGGCCAGTTACATGATAGTAACGCTGATGTCACACTCTGAGCAAAGCCCTTGAACTCGAGGCTTCCCGAGTGTAGCTCGGCCTTCTATCCGCTGTCAGCCCAGGAGGCTGGGACCTGTTTGGGGAAAATAAAGGGCACCTTTGATTTCAGTAGTGCCGGGGACTTCTGGGGAGAAAGCTCCTTTACCTGCCTCTCCACACCTTCCCATCAGAGAGCTGCCTTCAGCCCCAGACGCGTCTTTGGAAGGGCCCGGGGAGGAATTTGTTTTGTCCGATCAAGTCCGTATTTCTCACAAGAACGTTGTTTTTCATTGGGAGATAGGAAGAAGGGGAACAGAAAGAAAGGAAGGAGAGTCCTTAATGCATCTTTTTAAAAAAATACAGAAAGAATTGAGTGTGTGCCGCTGGGCCAGGCTGAAAGCTCCACAGTATCCTAACAGAGACCTAGCAGGTCAGGCGCAATCCTCTGTTGTGGAAGTGACCGTAATCCCCGGGCCGGTCACCTCCATCAGAGCTTGCTCACACACAGGCAGGCTGTGAAACTCGAGTCTCCTTGGACTGGTTCTCTAGCCACTAGGCAGCGCTGCCTCTCTAAATAAGAGAAAAGAAATGTGTCACAGAATAAAATCTGGACGAAATAAAGTATAAATCCAGCCCAAGGAAGGAAGCAGAGGGACCCAGGGAGAAGGGCTTTGGTGTTGGCTGGAGCCAAAGTTCATATCCTCTGTGATTGCCACCTCTGTGACATTGGGCACCTTATTCCTTTTCCTGGAGCATTCCCTGTTAAATGGGCATTCAAGGCCCTTAAATCTATGACCCTTTGACGTAGAGAAGAAATCATCAAAATTTGAGGAACTTCATCAGAAAAGGCTTCCAAGCAGACATAGTCTTGGATTCTACTTCCTGAAGGGACCATAGGACAAGGGAAGTCCTACCTGGCAATGTTGCCGCCTCCCAACTCCCATCAGGCAAACCCACGTCAAGAACGGTCCTCACAGTTTTGTAACGAGTTGGGTCTTTTAAAGGGGAGAAGAGTTGGACACTTTTCTAATAGGACTCCAGTTGGCAAGTCAGGTGAGGGGTCCATAGAATGGTGGCGGAGGGTCAGTCTCTGAGGACTCCCAAGCCTTCTAGGGCCCATACAGAGGAGTCAGGGACGTGTGAGTCTCTAAGACTCAGGCCATCGGCCAACTCTAGAGTGAAGTATTGCTTCTCTGAAGATGCTTGTCTTTTATTTACAGAGACTGGTTGCCATGAACATGCCTCTCAATAGTGATGGAACGGTCATGTTTAATGCCACGTTATTTGCCTTGGTTCGGACGGCTCTCAAAATCAAGACCGAAGGTAACAATTCTGCCAGGCTGATAAAAGTTGAATGGAAATGAAAAATGATGACCCAGATTGGGACCTCTTCCCCTAGAAGCCTTTCAAAAATGTTTTCTGTGCGAATGATCAAGACTAGAAGAGAAAGAAAGGGGAGGTTTTTAGCAATCTTTCCTTCCTCTACCTCCTCTCCTGCTTTTACCTCATTCTTCCTTCTCCTCCTCTTCTTCCTTATTTTCTTCCTTTTCCTCTTCCTCCTTTTCTCTGGGCATAGGAGAAGAGAATCACAGAATTTCAGAACTGGACCTCATGTCCCTGGCCTTCAGTGACCTTCTAATCCAACCTATATGTAGAAAAATGATTTCCTCTTCTCTCAGCACCCTTAATGAGGGCTAACCCTCTCTCTCCCGAGGCAGCCTGTATGCTTGTGGGTAGCTCCAATCATTAGGGAGTTTCTGCTCACATTGAGCATCAGTGTGCCTCCTTTCATCTTCCACACTTTCTTCCTGGTGATGCTCAGTCACCTTCCAGCTCCTGCTTCCCCAGCCAAGATGGACACATCTTAACTCCTGTCTTCGGGGACTCCCTTCAGATACTTGAAGACAGCTCTTTGGCACTGTCTAAGGCTTGTCTCATGTCCCTAAGGCATTCCTCCTTTAAAAATCCTCCCTGATCCTCACATGGGGGATATTGAAGACCCTTCATCAGTCTCATTGTCCCCTAATCACTCTCCAGCTTAAGAGATACCCCTATTTCTCACCAAGACCAATTTCTATAGGAACCCCAAATGTTACATCAGAAGGGGCCTCCAAGACCATAGGATCTGTGGGGAAATAGCTCTGGTGGCCTTTGTTTCCTAGTGCCAGTCATTTGGTTAACAACATTTATTAAGAATTTATCTCATTTCCAAGACTTGTGGTAAACTCTAAGGTTTCTTAGAAAGGAACATATTAGTCCCTTTCTCAAGGAACTTATTTATAATGGGCAACATCACATGTAAATCACAAGGGTTCTAACTATTCCTATAGTTCCAGAGTAGACTGTAGGTTGGGTAAGAGGGAAGACACCAGAAGCCTGGAGTAGGCAGTGGGGGTCAGGGAGAGACCACCTGCCAAAAGGGAGATCTAGGAGGAAGCCAGGGAATAGCTAGAGGAGGGAAGGATGGGGAGCATTCTAGATTTGGGGGACCAACGCCACTGCAAAGGCACAAGTAGGGAGAGGGAGGAGGCCAGGGAAGATGGATCGGGTACATGAAGACTGGAAATGTATGAAGGGACCCAGTTATGGAAGTGCTTAAAAGGCCAAGGGACATCTTGTTGGGTCCTAGAGATAACAGGAAAGCACTGGGGTCAGGAAGCAGTACAGTGATGTGGCTGGACTCTGGCTTTAGGAAAGTCCCCTTGGCCACTGAGCCTGAAGATGAGGAGGGCAGCTAGGAGGCCGCTGATCAGGTCGTTGGGCCTGAGTGAAGGGATGGGGCTGGATGACACACCACGGCCAAGACAAGAAGCAGGAAGGCTTCCAGCTCCTTCCCCTCCATGCAAAGCTTTTTAACATCTTTCCCAATTCTCTCTTGGCTCAGCCCATCTTCCAAGCATTCGGGGCCTTGCCCAACTTGCTTCCAGCTCGGGGATGGACTGTCTCCTTTCCCACCTCAATGCCATCTCTCAGGCAGTACTTGGGGCCTGGATGCCTCTTTGCTTTGCCCTCTCCTGTTTCACAAATGTGAAGTCTTCCAGGAAGAATCCTTTCCCAACTCCTTTCAGGCCCACAGAATTCTGGGTCTGATGACTCTAGAAGGCCCTTATTATAGATTACAAAGTCCACTTCCCCATGTTGGTATCTCGTCTCCATGATGGACTGCAAGTTCCTTGGGGAAAGGGACTCTGTCCTGTTAATCTTAGTGTTTCTGCTGCCAGTAGTTCTCTTAATAAACATGTTAGGTGTTGATTTAGAAAAAATATACTGCTTGGAGCAACTACAAGAGCCCATGAAAACCTCTGACGCCATCCTTGGCCAAAATCCTTATCCAGTCTTCTTACAAACATTACTTTTGGTGTTTTCTCCTTCACTGGGGCCTTCCAGCAAACGCTGACCCTTTGTCAGAGATGTCTTAGAAAGGATTCGTTTTCCACCTTGGGTTGGACAGGATGGCCTGTGGGATCCTGGTTCTTTGTTCTGTAGTTAGCATGTATTTATTAAATGCCTCTGTGTGCCAGGCACTGTGCTAAGCCCTGAGGATAGAAAGAAAGAGAAAATATGGGCCTGTTTTCGAACTCACAACCTAATGGGAGAGATGACATGTAGACAGCCAGAAATGGGATAAGATGGGGTGAGATTCAAAGGCAAATCATTGGGTGCTCAGAAAGGGAGGTCACTGGGCTCAGAAGGGGCTTATCATACATGGTGGAGTTTGAGCTGAGACTTGGAGAGCAGGGAATCCAGGACAAAGAGAGAATAAGTAAAGGCAATGCCCAGCATGTAGGAGGCCCGTGTCACTGGATTACAGAGCAAGGGAAGTAGTGTAGGGTGGAAGAAGACTGGCAGAGGAGGAAGGGGGGGGTCCAAGGGAGAAGGGTATTGAGAGCCAAATGTGGTAAGTATTGGATTGGGGAATGATGTGGAGGAGGCAAGAGGCCAGAGAGGGAGAGTTTGCTGGTCTTGGGCTAAGGTCAGGGTGCATCCTGCAACTTCGGGGCACAGTCAGGGGATGGATCTGCCCAGAGAACAGAGTGTCCCTCCACGGGAAGATGGGAAAGGGCAGGTGGACTCTGAGCAGGAGTGGAGGAGCTGAATTGAAAGCAGTGGGTCGGAAAGTGAGGTGGGGGAACAAGAAGACAGTTAGGAAGAAAGGGGGCCTCTGCTTTCTCTGAAAGGTGGAGCAACTGCTGGGCTCCCTGGGGACAGGAGCTGAGGGGTGGGTCCCAGGGCAAGCAGCCATGTCCTTCACCCCTAAGATACGGCTTCTGGTGCCATGAAGAACTAACCTTTGCTGGGACTGGTCTTGCCTTCTTTTCTTTCAGGTAATCTGGAACAGGCAAACGAGGAGCTGCGAGCAGTCATCAAGAAAATATGGAAGAAGACCAGCATGAAGCTTCTGGATCAAGTTGTCCCTCCAGCTGGTGGTCAGTGTAATCCATTTTCCACAGTGTGGTTGAGCTCTGAGTCTATTATGGTAGCCAGGAAGACAGGGCTTGTAGAACATCAGGATGCCCATTCTTAGCATGAGCTCACCCCAAAGGGTGCTCCGGGGTTTGGGCTGAGTGGGGAAATGTGAAGGTCATTTTGGCTGCAGGGGAGAGGGGAGGGACACTGGTTTTCACAGGTGGAAAGAAAATGAAGACCAGGTGGCTGGAAAGTGAATTTTCTTTCTAGCATTTAAGCTAATGAGAGAGAATGAGAGTCACAGAGATAGAGAAATGGGAGGGGAAAGAGAGAGAGACAAAGGCAGAGAGAATGAGAGAGGGAGAAAAAGAGAAGGGGACAGAGAAGGAATGAGAGAGAGAGATAGATTCAGAGAGACAGACAGAAACAGAGACAGAAATAGAGAAGGGGACAGAGAGAAAGAATAAGAGAGAGAAATGTAGAGAAAGACAGAAAAGGGGATAGAGAAAGAGAAGAGAGAGACAGAAAGAGAGAGAGAGAGAGAGAGAGAGAGAGAGAGAGAGAGAGAGAGAGAGAGAGAGAGGCAGAAATAGAAGAGGACAGAGAAAGAATGAGAGAGAGAAAAGGGAAAGAGAGAGAAATAGAGAAGGGGACAGAGAGAAAGGAAAAAAGAGAGAGACAAAAATAGAGAAGGGGACAGAAAGAATAAGAAAGAGAAAGGCAGACATATACAAAAAAAGGGACAGAGAAAGAGAAGAGAGAGAGAGGGAGGGAGACAGAGAGACAGAAAGAGAGAAAGAGAGAGGCAGAAATAGACAGAAGAGGACAGAGAAAGAATGGAAAGAAAAGGGAAAGAGAGAGAAATAGAGAAGGGGACAGAGAAAAAGGAAAAAAGAGAGAGACAAAAATAGAGAAGGGGACAGAAAGAATAAGAGAGAGAGAAAGAGGCAGAAATGGACAGAAAAGGGGACAGAGAAAGAAAAGAGAGAGAGAGAGACAGAAAGAGAGAGAGGCAGAAATAGAGAAGGGGATAGAGAGAAAAAAAGAGAGAGAGACAGAGACAAATAGAAAAGGGGAGAGAGAAAGAATAAGAAAAAGGTAGAAATAGAAAAGGGAACAGAGGAAGAGAAGAGAGAGACAAACAGAGATAGAGAGAGAGAGGCGAACAGAGAACTAGACTGAGAGAGACAGAGAGGCAGAAATAGAAAAGGACAGAGAGAAAGAATGAGAGAGAGGCAGAAAGAAAACGAGAGACATGGGTGGGGGTGCGGAGGAGCTAAGGCAGAGAGAGCTTTCCAAGGGAGCAGCCATCAGTTTTGTTCAGGAAGCTGAAAAACATTTTTCTCTTTGCCTTTTTGCTTCTCAAGAAAGACAGGCAGCTTTCAGAATTGAAAACGGTCTTTTGGTGAATGTTGTCTCTAAGAGCGAATGTCTCACCATTTGTAGACAGAACGTCCCCTTCAGCTCAGGACTCCAATAGCATCAGAGCTAACTCGCCCGCTTGATTTCTTGTGATTTGCCTTACAATAACAGATCTTTTTTCTTATTTATATATACATATATATCTGTATTGCATAGTGATATATATGCATATATAATCCGCTTCCATTTTCTTTCCATGGCGCACAGTCAGAGCTAGATGGTTCTTTTTGACCTGCTTTTCCCGGTTTTAAAGGTGCAGAGTCTGTTGCTGCAGGCCTCCCCCAATCGGCTTGTTGGCTCTCCCGGGGCCCGTGCGCCTTCCTGGCTGGTCCCTCAGCGCGTCACCGGCCTGGCAGCTTTGGGAGGGTCGGGCTCCGGCCTGGAAGCTGCCTTGGGCTCAGCCCAGCCAGACCCTCTGCAGAGGTGACCACGGGCGCCGGCTCCGCCCCTGAAGGGAGCCCCTGAGCCGGGCACGGCCGCCAGCTTAGAGCTGAGGAAGATGGCCCCAAAATGGGAAGCAAAGTCAAACCGCCACCCGAGAAAACCAGAGCCTCCCCAGAACCGACGCTGCACATTTAAAACGCCCTTCCCGACTCCCGTTCCCTCCTCTGGCTCCCCGAGTGCTCGCATGGCCTCGATAAACTGCTCTCTCGAACTGTCGTAACCATGTGCTTGAGCTCTCTCTGCAGCCTCCTCCTCTCGAGTCTCAGTCTTTCCGAATATTCTGAAGCAATTCTGTTTTAGGGCGGTGGCATGGAATCAGCGTTATCTCTTGCCAACTATTCCCCTCCTGTCTTTTCTGTGGCTCGGATGCATGCATCAGAATGGCCGCCCTGACCTAGCACAGACAGCCTCGGGCTGGGGAAGGGGCCCCCGTGCTGCCCCCCTGACCCTCCTCCACACTGACCCACTGCCACCAGCTCCCTTACCTTGGCAGGAGCAGGAAGTTCCCCAAACTGGCTGCCATCCACACCCTTCCAGGTTTCTCCACCCGTGGGTGGTTTGTAGAAGGATCCCAGTAAGGGTTAGCTCCTTATTGACAGGTCCAGAATGCTGGAAGTCTTCGTTCTGCCATTGGGGATGTCTCCCCTTTTAAGGGTAACCCCCCAAGGGGGATCCCACATGAGAATGTGTCTGAGCCATGGCTAGTCACCCACCTCTGAGCTCGGCTCTGCTTTCTGAAGAACTGGAGACAGAAGAGAAGCATCCTGGGCTGAGGTGGCCGGGAGAACATGGCTACGGCTCCTTAGGCTGATTTCCTGAAGAGTCGCCCCCGGGGCCCCGTAGTCCCTCAGGGCATCCATGTGGCCCCAGCGATGACAGCAGATGGACTCAGGGACCAAGCTGGGAGTTGCAGGATCTTGAAAAAGTGGCCCTGAGGGACGTTCCAGAGAAGCCGAGCCCCATCTCCCTACTCGGCTGTGGCTTTCCTCTCAGCCGTCTCTGGAATTGTCCAGAGAGAACGCGTGGCCTTGTGGGCCGTAGTTGAGATTCGAAGGGAGCTGCCGGGAGGCTGAGAAGCCCAGGGAGAGCAGGAGGGCTGGTTCATGAAGCAGTGAGGAGGTTCGTGTGCTCGGACTGAAAAGTAAATGTGTACTATGGGGGGGGGGGAGATTTAAGGTGGAAAAGGACTGGAAAGGAGGGACAAGGTGGGGGTGGCTTTGAACACAAGCTGGATCCTTTTATCTTCGATTTTGGAGCTAATAGAGAGCCACGAGTGTTGAGGGTGGAAGGGAGTGATGGGGCCAGACGTGCGTTAAGACCGTGACTCTGGTACCCGAGGGGAGAATGGATTGGAGCCAGGAGAGACCTGGGACAGGGATTCCACCGGAAAGGTTTCTGCAAGAATCCGGGCAGAGAGAGACCAGGCCTGCCCAAGGGGAGAGAGGGTGGCGTCTGCGAGGTGGGGCCGAGGAGTCTTGGCCACGGAAGAGCTGTGGCAGTGAGAGGGAGAGAGGGCGGAGCGGGACACCAGGCTGTGAGCCTGGATGACCGGGAAGATGTCGGAGACCTCACCAGGAAAGTTAAGAAGGGAGCGTTTAAATTTAGAGATAATGATTCATGCTTGGATATATTAGGTTAGAGTCGGGTGATCCATTCTGAGATGCAGGTGAGGTCAGGAAAGAGGTAAGGGCTGGATCTGAGAATAATCAGCATAGAGATGATCACTGAATCCGTGGGAGACGATGAGATCACCAAGAGAAATAGAACAGAAAGAGGGCCCAGGACAGAGCCCTGAGAGACACTCGCAGTTAGTGGGGATGATGAGTGAGGATCCAGTAAAGGAGACAGAGAAGGGTCGGGTAGATAGGTAGGGGAAGATCCAGGAAAGAGGTAGGCCGAAGACCCGGAGGGTAGAAAGATCACGGAGAAAAGGATGATTAATAGTTACAAAGGTCAGTGGCCATCAGACTGTCTGTTAGGAGACCACTGGTGTCCTTAAAGAGACCCGTTCTAGGTACTTGAGGTCAGAAGCCAGGCTGCAGAGAGTTAGGAGAGAAAGTGGGAGTCCTGGGATCATAAATGGCCTTGTCAGCGTAGCCACTGAGAGTGGAGAAGATGAGGCGACAGCCAGTGGGGATGGACAGATGCGAGGATCCAGGAAAGAGACGTGGGTATGAGGGAAGCAGCCTGTAAACAGAGAAGCCTGGGGACCGGGGAGGGGGAAAGGACGGGCTCCTCCACTGGATGGACTCCGGTCATGTGTGCATTCAGAGGGGCTTGCCTTGTTAAAAAGGGAGGGGACACTTTTCCAGATGAGGGAGAAGAGAAGGGCCTCCGGGGAAGATGAGGAGGAGGGGAGATGAGGGAGCTCTCATCAAATGGCCTTGAAGTTTGAGAGCAGAATCACAGGAGAGAAGGTTGGGGGCAGGCAAAGGTTTGGAAAAACTGCTCTGGTGAATGTGTTAGTGAGTCAGTGAGAGGGGAGATTAGATCAGCGGAAGAGAATGAGTTGTCTTGGACATTTGGGGTTTAAGGTGTCAATGGTACATTGAGTTTGAGATTCAAGACTTGAGGCTGGATGCAGATTTGAGAATCATCTGCTTAGGGATGGTAATTAAATCCAAGGGAACGAGTGCAAAGTAACATAGATGGAGAAGGGGGTCCAAGATGGGGCCTTGGGGAGACATCAGTGGTGAGGGAGCAGCAAAAGAGACTGGGAGAAACAGAACAACAGGTCCAAGGAGAACCCTAGAAAAAAGTGCTATGAAAGTTTAGTGAGAAGAGGATCAAGTGTCAAAAGCTGCCGAGAAGACGACAGAGAAAAGGCCATTGGAGATCCTTGGTGACTTTGTAAAGAGCTTCAAGCTGGGCTCCTTCCATCTGTGCCCTTCGTTCTCCCAGAGGTCTGCAGAAGGACTGCTTCTTTGAGTAGGTCAGACACCTGTCTCACAAAGCGATTATAGCTCCAGGTGGCATCTGGGTACGTCTCTCACTCCCATCCTGAGTTCAAAGAGTGATTTTCATGTATTTTAAAATCACAGCAGTAAACAAAACCCAATCATGGAAAAGAGGGAAAATAGTCCTCAATGGGAAAACCACTTGATTCAAAGTTACCCGGGAAAATGCTTATAAATTAGCTTAGGTTTCATCTTAAATGAATAACTGTTCAAATAACCAAAGTCCTGCCCTCTTCTCAGCGTCATCTGAAGCAATGACATTTGAAGCAGCTAGAGATCAGGGACGACTGAAGCATCCGCCCGCTCTGCAAAGTCAGGCTGTGGCTCCAGCCCCACAGCCAGGAGCAGAGCCGGCCCGCTCGTCTCATTGTTGCAGAGAGTCTCGGGGGCTTTGCACAAAGCCCGGCACTTAGTTGAGTGCTGAAGAAATGTTTGCGGCCTTTCTACTAGAATACATGCGAAATGGATTGACTGGCTTCTCCCCTTCTTCTTCCTGGCCACCTTTGCAGAAAGCAAAAGGGATCCCAGGCTTCAGCCAGAGCCGAGAGCCTCCTCCTTCCTGGCTTTGGAGCTCTCTCTGCATTCACTGACATAGCTAATGCAGCATTTCCGATGTCCTTCCGTGATCTACCTCCCCTCCCTGGGGCAGATGGCAGCCTTCCTCTCCCGAGAATCTTCCCACTATTTCTTGCTCCTTTCTTGCTCCAGGTCCTTTATGGGGCATTTTGGGAATAGCAAGGAGGGCCTGGAGCTGCCCCTCTTGTCCTTTGTTCTCGTTACCTTTTCTGATCATTTCCAGCCCTTCTTCCTGGCCACAACGAGCTTACAAGTGGATAGTGGCTGGGCCATTTATCTCTTTGTTCCCTCGTGAGTCACCCCAACTTTGCTTTTGAAGTTCGTGATGTTCCCATGAGGTGTCCCCACAAGAACCTGGGGGTGAGAAAGGTAGGGTTGGGGCCAGGAGACATCTCCTATCTTGGATTCCTTTTAACGGCAACAACAGTAACAAAAGCTCCCACTTATCGTAATAGTGACATCATTATATGGTGGACAGAGAGCAGGCCCTGGGGCCAGAAAGACCAGAATCCACACCAACCCCTGGCTGCTCTAGCAGCAGGACTTTGGGCGAGCCCTTCCAAGCCCAGGCCCTCCCTCTAAGATTCCAGGGCGGGAAGCAGATGGGAAGCAGGAGTTCCTTGCCTGGATTTCTCTGGACCAGTGAGATCACAAGCTTGAAGCCAAAGACCAGTAGTAGGAATGGCTCCATCCCAGCAACCCTCTTCCTACCCACATTTTTGGATCGAGGACTCCAAGATTGAGAGCTTGGGCGACAGCCCGGCAGCCCCGGAGGGGACACCTGGGTTTTGAGGCAAGGTTCAACCTAGGCCTTTCTGATTCTAAGGCTCAGCTTCTCTCCACAGTGTCCTGTTGCCTGGGCCCCCGGGAATGCCCCAGTGCAGTCAGATGGCTTTCTTCCTCTGGTTCAGTTCTGGGCTGATCTCAGCATCCACCAGCTGTGCCCGCTCCAGCCAGCGTGTCGGGTGGGCCGGCCAGATGGGCTTGTTCCTGTGGGGATCCGGGGCCTCTCCCTTGTGCATAGTTCTCATCTGAGAAATCTTGTATTCTCTGGGACTTGACACATTCAGTGGAGCATCTGTAAATGAGACGTTCTGGACGGCCCCCCATCCATCCACAACAGGTTCTTCTATCCAACGAGGGGACCCCATGAATCGAGATTGGCCCAGCTCCCTATTCATTGTCCTGGCCCACAGTCAGGCAAACCCAAGTTCAAATCCAACCTCTGGGACTAGTTATGTGACTCTGGGCTCATCCATTCATGGCTATTTGCCTTAGTTCACTCATCTGTAAAATGGGTAGTTGTGAGGATCCAGTAAGATGATATTTTTCTGGATTTTAGCAGAGTTAGAGTGCCATAAAATTCTGGCTATTATCATTATTAAAATTATTCATATCATTATCATTATTAGGATTATTAATATCAAACCCTTGTCAAGAGCTTTTTTAAAAAATCGAAGAAAACTGACTTTCCATTAGTGGCTAGTGAAAATAAAGATGTAATATTATTTCCTCCATCTAGCCCTTCTGAGATCTGTCTCTGACTTCTGGGAGCCCAGGTTAAGAAGCCCTGCTCTCTAGCAAATCTGATTTCCTTTCACTTAGACTCATGGCAGTGGATAGAGCAGGGGCCTGGAGTCAGAAAGACCCAACTTTGTACTAGCTGTGGGACTCTGGACAAGTCGCTTAACCATTGTTTGCCTCGGGTTTTTTCATCTGTAAAATGGAGACAAAAGCAACAACTTCCTCCCAGGATTGTTGTGGTCCTTTCAGGATCAAACAAAATAAGATCTGTAAAATGCTCAGCTTGATCCAGCCCAGAGTAGTCAATGTGGAATGTGATCTATCATCATCATCATTATTATTACTACCCTTGAGTCCGCATCTTCTTGTGTGATACTTTGTTTACTGTTGGTCACTGGAGGATCACTGAAGAAGTGATGCTTGTGTTTGCATCATCAAGGCATTGTCTGTGACCGCAACACATGTGAGAAAGAAGCCTCGTTGGAGAAGAGCCTTCCAGGACACGTTTGTCTCTTCTGCATTTGGTGGGGTTTGGTCATTGGCGACCGGTGACTAGGAATAAGAGAATAAGCCGACGATATTTGGGAAATGTCCTGAAATGGCCCCAAAGCTGCTCTTTGCCTCCCTCTCTGCCCATTGAGCTCTTGCATCCACCATACCTGTTTGTCCTTGAAGTTGCATCCACCATACCTGTTTGTCCTTGAAGTTGCATCCACCATACCTGTTCATCCTTGAAGTGAATGTAAACTGTTAGAGAAAATCCTTCATGGCAGACTCCCTCTTCCCTTCTGACATTTTTATCAAGTGCGCCTTTAATAGGTGTGCGAACAATTTCCCCAGAGAGTTTAGAGAGTCTGGAAAGGAGGCAAGTAGACAGGCATACGTCTTTTCAGATTTATTTTTCAGTTACACCGTCTTGGGTTTTTAGGCCGGTAAATTGGTCCCACGTGCCTTCAAAATGATTTTGTCTTCCTTGGTGACCTATTCTGGGTCCACTTGGTTTAGTCCAGTTGTTCTTCCTCCTTTTTTTTTTCCTTAGGTGCATTTCTATTTCTTCATAGAATGAAATCTGAAGTAAATTCTAGAATTCTTTCTTACAAGAGAAAATAAATTCACTCAATCAGAAATTCCCTCCCTGCTTTGTATCTCTTCCTTGCTCTGGATTATTTTCATCTAAAAGTGAAAAAGGGAGTAGAAGTTTCTACGTTGAATCCAAACGTTTGGCTTCAAACGTCACCTCTTTGCCTCCTTTCCTGCCGCATTCAGATCTCGCCTTCAGTTCAGCGGAGCTCTGTTCTAGGTACCAGGGAAGACACAGATAAATACAGCATGATTCCTATACTAAGAGTATGGTAGAGACCCAAATACAAAATGGAGTCAGCTTAACTCTGCTTCTCTCTGCTATCTCCTGGCTCTCTGGTTTTTAATTCTTAAAAACTTCTGAAGTCCAGTCAACCATTGTGCTCATCTTACTAGATGAAAAGGCCACAAAACAATAGCGGCCGCCATTTACGGAATACTTTACAATCGGCAAAGGACTTTACATAGTGTCTGTTTTGACATGGGACAATGATTTTTTAATTCTGCTTTTTGGAGATCCAGGCGTGGCTCTCTCTGCTGCCTGGGGACCTGGGTTCTCCCAAGAAAAACCCGGTTCCCTAACATGGATTGCTCTGTCTAAAAGAGCCTCAGCAACCATCCAGCTACCAATGGCCTTTTCCAGCAGGACCAAATTGACTAACTCAGCAGTGAAAATCAAATTGTAGCCTCTTCAAGGGCCACGAGTCTCAGGCTCAGCCATTCTCTTGAAGTCAATCACTGGTCTTTGGGGTCCTCCAGAGGGAAAAGATTGGGAGCTCTGGCACCCTGCTCATTTCAAAAATGTCCAAAAGTGACTACAGCACCCCAGGTTGGGGAGACTCCCCTCGGTCAGGAAGCAGTTAGGGAGCAGGCAGAGTGCTCCGACCTCAGCCTGGCCCCGTGCTCCCCAGGAGAGAAGGTCCGAAGCTGAGATTAGTGATCGGTTTTCAGACAGATCGGCCAAAGCCTCCAAGCCAAGGCCTAGAACATGTGCTCAATATGCAGATGAAGGGAAGGTGACAAGGATGAAACAAGTGGCCACATCCATGATCACAATGGTCTTCTTTATTGGTTCTATAAACTTTCTGGCATCAGACCCTGTTTGGAAAGTTACTCCAGGGTGGATGAGGCTGACGTTTCTGCCCGTCACATTGGCAGAGGGATCAGAGAAGTTTTCTGTGGAAAAACTCATCCTGCTCTACAGATGGCAGCCAGGACCCAAATTGAACAGGAGTGCACATCCCCCCTCTTCCTTTAACAAAAAATAAAGGCTGAGTGACCTGCGAGGGCTATCACAAGGGTTGGAAGCTGTCCTAGACAGTCAGGGCCAGTGAAGCCTGAGCATCTAAGAAAGGAGCCCGAGAGCAGATGGCTGCCCACCTTGATAACCCTAGGTGAGGCGCCCTCAGGTGAGGCATTCCTGGGAGCAGGGTTTGCCCAGTGTCAGAACCCTGGCCCAGGGGCGCCTCCCACCTCGATAGGGTTGTGGGGGAACCTCCAGGCTTCAGACATTTTGAGCTTGATGGGATTTTGGAGGCCAGCCAACCCAAACCCCTCTCTTACATGGAGGAAGCTGAAGCCCTGAACCTGGGGGAGGCGGCCTGCCCCAGGGCCCACGGCTTGGGGGGAAGCAGAGGCAGAACTCGAACCCCCAGACTTCAAGCCCAGCTACACTCCGCTCTCCCGCACTGGGATTTCTCTCCCCCCGTAGCTCTGGCTTAAGGTTTATCTTTCAATTGAAATGCTTGCTTCAAGTTAACCATCCACTCCATACAATGCACCAGAGCAGGATCCCACCTATGATGCTTCCCACCCCTGCGCCCTCAGACAAGTCCCTTAAACTCAGCTTCCTTGCCCGCAAAACAAGGCTACATGTCCCTCCCCAAGATCTAGGCTCCCCGCAGGTGCTCCCATTCTCTGACATCAGTTAACCCGAGGTTTACCTTATGACGCCCAACCTCCAGCTCACGTTCCAGGCCCGGCCTTGTCCCTCGCTCATTCTCGCCCACTCACGGGTCCCCCCAGTGTGGAGCCCTTGGGGCTCTGTGCTAGGTCAAGGCTCCATTCTGCCTCATGCATCACTAACGACATTGCCAGCTAAGTTCCGATTCCAAACTCTGCAGGTGGGGGCTTGGCTCCATTTCTGGGCTAGCCGGAGCTCTCGCTGCCCATCTGCCGTGGAGGTCATTGGCAGAGAGGGAGCATCCCTAGCGTGCGCCAGGACCCCTCAGAGTCACTTTGCTGAACCTAACCACACTCGTAGAGCTTTCTCTCCACCTCTCAGTGGTCGGCTCTTTCATCTCCTGGCACTGGGATCTGGGTGGGTAAATGCAGTTCAGGTTCTTCGTCATTACCTACGTAAATCCCTGTGTACAGAGGTGAAAACGTGGCCCACTGATTCCCTTCTGTTCCCCCTTTTATTTTTTTTTACTTTAAGAAAAATAACCCAGACAGCATTTCGCAGTTTCTACTAATATGCTGCCTCTGTTAATGTCATCCAAATCTTCTGTTTCCTGCTCGTTCACTGAACTGACTCTCACTCGGAGCCCCAACTGCTTTGCTGAGCCCGCTTCACGCTAGTTAGTGCCCCCGGTTGGGTGCTCCTGCCCCGTGCCCGCCCGTTGCCCTCAGCCAGGTGTGCGTTTTGAGGCTTTTGGTCCACATGTGCTGACTCGGGAGAGCTCTGTCTGGTCTGTCCATCTAGATGATGAGGTAACCGTGGGGAAGTTCTATGCCACTTTCCTGATACAGGACTACTTTAGGAAATTCAAGAAACGCAAAGAACAAGGCCTGGTGGGAAAGTACCCTGCGAAGAACACCACGATTGCTCTACAGGTGAATTGGCTTTTTTTCCCCCTTTTCCCACTAACCACTTTGCAAGCTTCTCCGAAGCACCAGGTAGCCGACCCTTCTCCACCAGCAGTGCCTCCGGGACTTTGTTTAAACACTGAGCGGATGGACACTGCCACGGTCCAGGGATAGCCTTTGGGGGCACCGAGGTAAGTGACGCCGTTCCCTTCCTTTGCCGCTCCCGGTCATCCCGGCTGCTCGGTCCCAGGCTCGCTGCGGCTGCCGGAGACCGGCCCCAAGCTCTCATTCAGCTGCCATGAGAATGTCCCCGGAGGGGCGGAGGCGGGGGTGCTGGGGAGGGGCTGCCTTCCATTTGGCTGCCTTGGCGCTTCTCCCAATGAGATGGCCGCTGTCAGGGGCTCCCGGGGCTCCCAGAAAGTCCACTCTGAACCCGGCGAGGTGTTTCTCCTTTTCTTTGTTTGTTTGGTTTATGGTACATCCCAGTAACATCCATCACCTCTGTGTGTGTATTCTGTGCGTGTGTGTGTCTCTGTCTGTGTCTGCCCCCTCTGGAGGGGATGAGGCTGCTCAGGCAGCGCCCCCAGGGTCCCCGAGGAGGGTGGGTGCCCGCAGTCTCCCAGCCCTCGTGTGGGGGCAAGAGCCGCAGGCAGGGGAACTGGAGGCAGAGAGAGGAGGTAGATGAAGGGGGGCTGGCGCCAGGGAGAAGGGCCTTCTGTTTGTGCCCCCAAACTCCCATGAGTCTGTGCTCACGGAGGCGCTGTCCAGTTAAGGGGAAGCTCGTCTCAGGCCCAGTAGGGAGATGATGGCAGGAAGGCGACAAACACCACGAGGCGTTTCTTCTGTTTGAGTCAGGCACAAACTTTTGACAGTACCTGGTGGGGAGACATTCAGCTTCCCAGATAATACTGGTGATCTTTGAAGGACTTTAGATCCATCCTGGAGAAGGTGCCGATTGCTCGCTTTTATTTATTCTTTTAGAGGGAGAGCGGGAGAGGAAGTCATGTATGTGTATGTGTGTGTGAGTGTGTGAGAGTGTGGGAGTGTGAGTGTGTGTGTGTGTGTGTGTGTGTGTGTGAGAATGAGTGTGAGTGAGTGAGTGTGTGTGGGTGACTGCAGACTGTCTCTGGTGGGAAAAGGAAGGTTGAATATTCCATAAGAGGGGACAGAATTGAATTTAATTGCCCCCCAGAAGGCGACTCTTAGCTGTTTACCAGGTGAGTCAGAATCCTCCTTCTGGTAGAGCTTTGACCTTGCTCTGGGGGATCATTTTCTGGCCCTGGTCCCCCCCTCCTCCCCATCTCAGCCCTGACGGGGGAGAGCCGATGCTCACTGCTTTAGAGCCAGGAGGTGCATCCATCACCTCCCTCCCCTTACAGATGAGGAGTCTCAGGCCCAGAGATGGAGGCGCTTGGGCAAGGTCACACCAGTCGTGAGGGAAAGAGGCAGGATTGGAACCCACGGCTTCCATTCCGAATGCAGAGCTTTTTGCACACCCCGGGCTGTTTCCTCAGAAGATCAGTCAGTCAGTAAAGCTTGTTGCCGCGTCTCCTCTCTGCCAGACCCTGTACTTGGCAATGGGGATCCACAGACAGACCAAAGACAGGCCCTGATCTTGAGGAGTTCACAGTCTAATGGAAGGAGATGTCATTTAAAGAGGAATAGAGAAGAGGGAAGGGGAGGGCACCCCCCACGGTGGGGTGCTGCAGCAGGTTAGGAAATGGGGGGTGAACCTCTTCTTAAATAGAGGCCCTGAGAGGTTCTCTTGGAAACCCAGGGAAGGGATGGAGAGCTTCCAGGGACAGGGCCCCAGAGCCGGGAAAATTCTCAGGCACTTAACAGTGAGGGAGAATGAGGTTTGGATCTTAAAGGAAGAATCCACTCTGTGGTTTTTACTCATCAGAAAAAAGGGAAAAAAACTCTTCCATATACCTTGTATTTGTTTGTAGGTTGGATGATGTGCTTTTTCAGTGCCCATGCTCTTTAAAAAATATTCTTAGAAACTTGGCAAATGTTTCCCTATAAAAAGAACAGAAATTGAGCCCTTGATCATAGGGTTTCTACTCCCACCCTGGGAGGTCCTAAACCCAACAGTCTGGGAAAGCAGTCCCCAGAGGGCCCTTTCATGTCAAGAAAGGACTCGGAGCTTCTGTTTTGGAAGAGGGGGTGGCTTGAGCAGAAGCACCGCTGCTCATGGGCCTTCTAAATGGTCCATCCTAAGGTCACTTGGAGTTGAGGCTGGAGTGGTGAAGAGGGTAGAACATTTTGAGCTTTTATTCTCTTAGTTCGTATGATTGCTCTACAAAATCTTAAATTTTTAAAGAAAAAAAATTGCTCGCCAAAAGTTGGTGCTCACAGTAGCTCACACGCACGTAGCACTTCGAGGTTTGTAAAGCATTTTACATCATTTGTGTCCTTAGAGTACCAGCGTAACAACCCTGTCAGGTGGGCGTCCCTCACATTTATTCTCCATCTGCTCAGCACTGGGGGCTTAACAGGCAAACCAACAGGGGGAGGGACTGAGGCCCCTTCTCTGGGCCTAAGCCGCCCATGCCCCGTTGCCTTGTCCCTGGGGCCAGCTCCGGCCTTGGCCATTCCCACTCACAGCAGAGCTGCCTGAGTCCTCAGCAGACTTACCGTATTTCTCCTCCACCGAGGTCTCTTGGTTACTTTTATTCTTCCTCTCAGGACTCCCTCCGAACTTGGACTCCCTCCATACTTGACTTTTCCAGACCGTTCCTTCTCTCCTTAACCCTCCCCTCTCCTCATCACCCTCAGCAGGCAGAGGACCTTCCTTCTTCTCGAACTTCTCCTTCTCTCCTGGCCTTAAGACAACACGTAGCCTATTCTCTCTCTGTCGCTCTAGTCTCTAACAAAGAGGCAGCTCTTACGTTGGACCGACACTAGCCCCTCTATCTTATGCTCTCTCCTCAAGATGCCCCCCACCTCAATTATCTCTCATAAACTTCAGTCTCTCCTTGTCTACTCAGGGCTTCATTCCTTATCGCAAATTGTTCTGATAATTGCCATTTTATAATGCAGTTGAGATGACTGAAGTGGGTTGTGGTCCCTTTAAGAAACTATTCCTTTCAGATTGATTTATTCCTTTCTGATTCCCAACCCCTCCTGGCTGATGGAAGCTAGGACCTTTGATTCACAAATCCTGGTCTAAAGCACCTCTTTGAATTCCAATAGGAGATCAGGGCTTGTCCCAGCCCCCATCGATATGAGCCAACTTGGGACTCCACCCACGGACCCCCTTTAGCTAAATCTCTCATTATAAAAAGAGCCAAACTAAATCCTCTCTTTGCAGAGATTCCAAACATGCCATGCTATGCTACGCTTGGCACGCCAAGGGTCTCTGCCCACTGGAATACTGTTTCCAATGCCATCTTCTCTTTACCCCCACCTCTTTCCTTAACTAGACTTTAACCTTACCTCCAATCCCCATACTAAACCTCTTTTATCAATCTAGGTTTTCGGGTCTGTAAATTCTTTTACAGGGAACTTCTTGCACCGCCAGAAGGGAGTTCTCCCAAACTCCCTACCCTTGTGCTGCCACTAGACCTCATTTAACTCCCTGACCACCAGTAACCCTAATTTCATTTGGGTACCCCAAATCTAAACCTCATCATGGCTAGACCAATTTCCTTCACATTTTTTCCGTTGATTCCTTTAATATCCTTGACCTTTTAAAGTTTTTCTAGATGAATTTGTCATTTGTCCTAGCTTTAGAAACTAATTTTTTGAAAGTTGATTGGTATGGCACAGAATAAATAGATCAATTTAGAATTTTTATTTTATCAGCTTGGCCTACCCATAAGCAACTAAAATTTTTCCAATTCTTTAGATCTGACTTTATGTGAAAAGTCTTTTGTAGTTGTATTCATATAGTTCCTCAGCTTTGTCTCAGCAAGTAGATTCCCAAGTATTTTATATTATCTACAGTTATTTTCTGCAACTTCTCTTGAAGATAGAATTCATTTCTCTGAATTCAACAATCATTTCTATGCAGAGATGGCTCTTATATCAATTGATCTTAATCCCACTCTTTGTCCTAAGCTTCAATCTCCCACTCTCAGCTGCCTTTGGATACCCTAGTTAGGTGTCCTTTTTGCATCTCAAATTCAACTTGTTCTTAACAGAATTAACTATTTGCCCACTCATTCTCTGTCTCTTTCTGTCTCTCTGTCTCTCTTTTTATCTCTGACTCTCAGAAAGTATTAATATTCTCACAGTCAGAATTGTCAGGTCTTGTTTTCTCTGGGTAACATGGCTGCTGGCAGCAGATGTTCCTGCCTTTAAAAAGGCCAGTGAAATTTCCTACTGATAGATTTTAGTTTTTCAAAGCTAAAAAGAAGATGCTGGCTGTGATTACTTCATTCTGCCCACGAGGCTTCCTGAGTCTGAACAGTACATAGAGTTGTTGCTAGAACACAGGTTATAGACCGAAGACATTTCTGTAGCATATTTAGGCAATAATACGATTTTCCCCTTGCATATTTTACATTTTTGCAGGTTATAGAAAAGAACTATTTGTTATTCATCAAAATGATTCCACTAGAAAGAAAAATATGTGCCTGTAGTTTATATTGTGTTCACAGGTCACAAAAATCAATTGTGACAATGATATATGTGTGTGTGTGTATATATACATATCATATAATATATATATATATCATATATATATATATGATCAAAATATATTTTCTGTTTTGGGTTTCCCTGCTCTAGGAATAACTTTTTAAAATTCAATTGTATTTTATTTTTTCAATTACATTTCAGTATTTTGAGTTCCAAATTTTTTCTCCCTCCCTCCCTTACCTCCCTCCTTTCTAAGACAGCAAGCAATCCAATATATGTACTATAATTTTAAACATATTTTCATATTCGTCATTTTGTGAAAGAAAAATCAGAACAAAAAGGAAAAACCACAAGAAAGAAAAAGCAAACCAACAAACAAAAATGATATAAATAGTATGCTTCAATCTGCATTCAGTCTCCGTAATTCTCTCTCTGGGTGCGGATGGCATTTCACCTCCCACGTCTATTGAAATTGTCTTAGATCAGTGTATTTCTGAGAAGAGTTAAGTCCATCCAGTTGATCATCACATAATCTTGTGGTTCCTGTGTATGATATTTCTTGGTTCTGCTCACTTCACTCAGCATCAGTTCATTAAGTATCTCCAGGCCTTTCTGAAATCAGCCCATTGTTTCTTATAGAATAATACTATTCCAGTACATTCATATACCATAACTTAGCCATTCCCCAACGGATGGGCAGCCACTCAGTCTCCAGTTTCTTGCCACTCCAAAAAGGGCTGCTACCAACATTTGTGCACATGTAGGTCCTTTTTCTTCTTTTATGATTTCTTTGGGATACAGACCTAGTTGAGACACTGCTAGATCAAAAGGGATGCACAGTTCGTTAGCCCTTTGGGCATATTTAGGTATCCTTTAAAGTATTATTATTTAAAATTTAATTAGTCTGACGTGTTTTTCACAACTACTTGATGGATTATGAGGTCATGGATGTGATTGTTAGAGAAGATGTTAAATCGAGATGGCAGCAACAAAGCTGTGTTCTGAGTCAAACATCCAGGAAGAAAGCAGGCTGAATGTGTGGGACATGGTCACTGGAAGTGGGCGATGTCCAGGAAATGAGTGCTTATGCTTCTGTCGTGGTCCTAGCTTGCCCCATGGAGCCGAGAGAGGGGCGGGGTTCACCATATGTCTGTGGACGGTGTCGCGTGTGGGTGTGTGTATGTGAAGGCAGCACACATGGGCCGTGGCTGAGGTTGACCCGAGAAGGTTTTGGTCTCGTTTCAGGATAGATCTCAGACCTTTGCTAAGTGATTCCTGAGGGGGAACCTCCCAGGAAAGTTTTAGTCCAGTTGTATCCCTCTGATTTCTCTTTGCTCTGATCATTGCTCTATTTCATCCTCCTTGAAACGGAGTGAGGTGAGCATCTCCAGGATCAGTGTGTGGGTAGAAGCTCTCAGTGTCACCTGTGGATCTGGATGAGTGTGTAGTTTCCATTGGTTTTCATCTTCCTCCTTCTCCTCCTCCTCCTTACCACCACCACCATCACCACCACCACCACTACCATCATCATCATCATCATCCCTTTCTCAAGTCCCTGGGACCAAGAAGGAAAGAGAGAGAGAGAGAGAGAGCGAGAGAGAGAGTGAGGATAAATGGGGCCTTTGTTCCGTCCCCACCTCCTACTTGCCATTCAGTCTTATTCTGCTTTTGCTTGGCCTCCATCGCTGCTGCATTTGTGATCCGTAGAGCTCCTTAGCGGAGCCAAAAAGCTCATCAATCAAGACCCTGGCTGTTGCTTCAACCACGTCCAGCCCATTTCACAGCATTAGCGATGTGACTATACTCCCCACCGAACCTGCCCTACAGGAGTCTTAGTGCCATGCCAGATGCGAAATAGTTTAACTGAACGTGAAGGAGAAAAGAGGAGGGGGGGTGCAGGTTTATCCGAACCTGAGAAGTCATGTTTGCTTTTCGTACAGTTTGGGGGGTTGGAGTTTGGGGGAGGGGTCGGTTATTGTTGCATTTTCCTACACCATCCAAGAATTGCCTTTCTTCAGAAGACGTGCCGTCACGCAGGACGCGAGGACGCTGGCTGTCCCTCACCCACATGAGGTGGTAGAGAGGCTGTCTTGAGGAAAGAACCCCCACTGGGGTCTGGTTGTGAAGTTGGGTCTCGAGCGGAGGCCCTTCCTGCCGCCTAGACAAAATTAGCTTGTGTGACGGCCTCTCCGGCCCAGCGGGCCCTTGGCGAGCTAGGCAGGCAGAGGGAACCTTGGCGACATCATGAGAAGCCAGTCCCTCTCCCTGAAAGGCCTTTCTGGCTGAAGATCTGGCCGTGTCTCCCGAAGGAGGCGCGTTTGCTCAGGACAGACAGGAAATGGGACCCCCGGGGCGCTGGCCGCCCGTTACTGTCTAGTCCTCCTAGTGCTCCAATGTAGGGCCTTAATTTTCTTCTTAAAAAAAAAAAAAAAGCATGGTCCCATCTAAAGGCAAAGCAGGCACTTTTCC
Organism: Antechinus flavipes; assembly: GCF_016432865.1. Classification (NCBI taxonomy): domain Eukaryota; kingdom Metazoa; phylum Chordata; class Mammalia; order Dasyuromorphia; family Dasyuridae; genus Antechinus; species Antechinus flavipes. The sequence continues at coordinate 9,895,381 of NC_067398.1, forward strand.
TCTAGGAGGAGAGCAGATTCTAAAAGATGAGATTTCACTGGCTGATTCGTTTGTTTCAGATGCTTGAACGGATGCTTTAGCGTTTTCTGCCCGAGCTACGTCATCCCCCTCGTTAGCCGGGAGGCATTTGTGGCTAAGGCCCTGCCAGGGAGAAGGCTCAAGCGGGCTTCTTTCTACTGAAAGGCGTTTCAGGAGAAGCGCAGGAACAAACCCAAACCCCCCCATCCGCAGTCTGACCCCTTCCAAGAAAACCACTCATCCGGGAGGCGGGAAACGGTGCTGCAGCCTCCGTCTGGGGGAGCCCCGGCCACGGCGATGCGCGTGGCTGCTCCTGGGAAGAGGGATGCGCCTTCGGAGCGAACCCAGGGAGAGAAGAGGAAAGGCGGCAGGGCCGGCCGGCCGGCCCAAGGGAAAGGGACTCCGTGGCGGAAGCTAGCCGGCCAGCGGGAGGAAGGAGAGAGAGTGCCAGGCGCCCCCACGCCCCCACGCGTGTCTGCTCCGGGTGTGCAGACGACGGCCTTCGCGGGTCTTTCGTGCCTCGTTTGCTTGGACTCCTGAGGACTGGAGGGCCGCCCCAGCCTGAGCTGAGAGAGCTATTTTTGTAGACTTCTTTGCCACGATCTACCTTTCATCCGGGATCCTCCCATGCTGTCCTCCGGGACAGACCCAGGGGGGCATTTAAGGGAAGGAAACACAGACGCACCCAAGTCGTACCCACAAACACACACGCGCACACCCCCCACGCCGAAAAGAAAAAGGCGGCACCTCAGGTTCCATCCTCATGTTTCCGTAGGAAATGTCACCGCGGCAAACACCATCTGGCATTGTTCATTTGTAGTCCGGGCTCAGCCACTTCTGTGGAGGCCTCTTCGGGGCGCGTGACATCGGGGAGTCAAGAAACCTGGGTTCTAGTCCCAGCTCTAGCACTCATGTGTCGCTTGATGTTGGGCAAGACGTTTAACCTCTCTGTGCCTCAGTTTTTCCCATCTGTAAAATGGGGATACTAATATTGACCTACCTCACAGGGGTGTTGTGAGGACTAGCTAACTGATTGTAAAGCACTTTGAAAGTATAAATGCTTATTATTAAGAATAGACTAATAATAACGTATGCCTGTTTACTACCAGAACTTTGAGAAATCTTTGTTTTTATTTAAGTCCTTTTTCCGCCCCGAACCATCGTCCCCCGTGAAGCAAGGGAGCAGTTCCCCTCTTTAGGTTTAGGGATTAGCCAAGAGGCGTGACGATGTGAGCGGAGGGCCACCACAAAGGTGCTTTTTCCATTTCTAAGAGTCATAGGATCTCCCTAACACGGAGGCGGTTGGTTTTCGAGCTCAGTCCCTCTCTGACAGAAGTTCTGGGTCCCAGGGGCTTTGTAACAAGGACAGATAGCGGGCAGACCCAAAGGGATCGTGCGCACAGCGATGAGGCTCAGGGGGTCCAGGGCCACGCCGACTTTCAAGTCAGCTGCTGGCATCGGGTAGCTTTGTTTCTAGGAGAAAACGAAGCCCTCCCAGACCTTCTGATCCCGGAGTCTCGTGAGCTCGGCCTGGTGATTCTTACAGCAGCAGAGGGGGGCTTGGGCAGGTGAGGTAGAAGGCGGTCAGGTACAGGGAAGGATGGGGTCCCTGGAGGGACCATCCAAGCAGGCAGGTCATGGGACGAGGAGAACAGCCGTTTAGTGGGGGGCGGAGTAAAACAGCCTCGAATCAGTTCCCTGTACCAGGACTCAGCCTAAGCGGGCTCTGTTTTCCTAAGAAGGATCAAGCCAGTTGCAGCCCAGGTGGAGTCCAGGATTTCCCAGGACTCAGTGGGTGTTACTTGAATGCAGCCCCTCCTTCTCCTCACCAGGATCCTCCCCTAAGCCTGAGGTTTGGCAGCACGACTGATGCTAAGGGCAAGTCATAGATTGTTCCTGTACCTTAGCCTGGACATACCCAGACGGGGCAGAGCCGTGGTTCTGCCCGGGGACTTAGTGGACCCGAAAGTGGTCGTCGAGGGCCCTGCAGAGTCACCCCCTCTCCCGTCCAGCTTCCCGGAAACATTACTTTCTGAGAAGCTGAGGCCTCTCCTTGCCTCACTGGCTTTGTCCTGCTTGATCCGAGTCCTGCTGAGGGGTAGCCCGGGCTCTCGGGAGCCTCCAGGGAAAGTGCGTAGACCTGGGCAATATTCCGGGCATGGCTTACTTACTTTTCGTGATCCTTCCAAGTCAGTAAATAAACTTAAACTGTGCAAAGACGGCAACCATCTAGAGGAGACGTAGACAATTGTTTAAAGGAAACTCCCAAAGAATTCTCGTTCCATTTGAATCTTGTTGCTTTTTATGGAACGCTTTGGGGTCCTCCAAAGGGAGGCAAGGCCAAAGTGTAAGAGATTGCGAGGGTCGGCTCAGCACTCGGCTTGTAAGGGACTCGTGGTTGGAGAAAATGCAGCTTTAGCTTAGGGGCAGAAGCGTCTGTGTTCCAGGGCCTCGTGGTGAGCGTGTTTCTGGCCAATTTGTGCGGGAAAAACTCTTTTAAATTAAGAAAATTCTCCTTTAGGGTGAGAATGTCCTAATCTGTGGCTTCAGGACGTAGTCAATATTCAAGGACCTCCGTGGCCCTCTGCCACCCCCACCCCCCTTAGTTCTTGGCCCACATCTCTCTGAGCAATGGTGAATAATCAGCTGCTTTCCAATTAGCTAGTTTCACTGTACACTGCTTTCATTGTATGCTTAATAGTGCTCCCAGGAAGGGGCGAGGAGTCTTTTCTTGTTGGAGTTATGTTCAAAATTTGTTGGAAAAGAGGTCTATATAGTGGAAAAGAAAACAGTTCCTGTTATACTAGTTCCTACTACACGGATCCTGGTGTTCCCCATTTTTCCTTCGTGGTAATGTCATTACCTAGCGTGTACATCTTGTCAATCCTGACACGCGATCGAGACTCAGGCTCATTATACGGCAGCACCAGAGCTGGGGTGGGGGGAAGAGACTGCCAGCATGAGAACCCTTCGGAGGGCACAGTGAGGGACAGCTTTCCGTATTTCTGTGTGTGAATGCCCATATTTCAACTAGTAAAATTTGGAGATATAAAATATTTTGAAAAATATCTAAATTTAAATACTGTTGCCATGGAGAGTTGCTTTAAAAAATAGATAAAATCCATTGCAGAAGTTACAATATTATTCTCTTCAGTAGATTAAACATTATCTCTGAATATAGCTTATATAATTACTTTGCACGGAAAAGACCCCGTTAGAAGATTAATGAATTCCAAGTTAGGAGGGTCCGGTGAATGTTTTTTTTTTTTTTCTCCTACTATATAGAAGTTGTTTCTCACATGATTTTTATATGAACCTGTCCTGAGTTATGAGAGGTGAAAACCGCAACATAATGAAAACATAGTGGAAAGAGCATGGAACCAAGAAATCAGAATCCCAAAATCCTAGTTTTAACACTTTCTAGTTCAGGCTAATCCTTTAACTTCCTGTGCCTCGGTTTCCTCAAATGAAAAATGGGGCTCCTATCTGACCCACCTACATTGTAGGGTTATCAAAAAGATCAAGTGAGATGCTGTATTTATTTTTTAAAAAACACTTTGAAAAATAAAATTGTCCAGATCCCATGAGAGTGAATAATGATTTTGCACTCCCTTACTCCCTACCGTGATCCTTGGCATCTTGCCGTTCTTTATTATTAGTTAGCATTGGATTTCCAGGGTCATTGAGAGTAAACTCCAGAATTTTGAAGAAGTCAGGAAATTAATAAGTCCCTCTATGAGTCTAGCATTACAAATTATAGTGAAGAATTATATTCTTTCAACATGGATTGTGTATAGATTTATTAGCTATTGGAGAAAAGAAAGAAAGCCATTCACTTTCGGGCAACTCCTTGTCTTCCCACCTAAAATGAGAAAATCTTACTTCATTTATAAAGCTGAGTCCCACCCAGAGAATCGGAAAAATAACAATTTACTCTTGACATTTAGGGAGAGAATTAATATGGGTGATTAATGGACAGGAACTCCCTCCCCACTCATTCTGTATAAAATAAATAAACAGATGAAATTATAATCACATCTTCTCTGAAGGAAAAAAAAAAAAAAATTTGTACAATGTAGGATATATCCACAGACTCTCTGTCAAAGAGAAGAGAAGGAAAACTGACTTTCAGATAAACTGGTTTATTTGACAATCATTTAATTTAAAATTTCTTTTGACCTCACTAATCAAAAAGTGGACAAGGCAGAAATCTACTGAAGGATAAATATATCACATGTTCAATTGGGCTGTTTGTTGAACACAGACTTAGCTGTGGTTTTGTGAGACACCAACATGCTCTTTCCTATAGGGCTTCAGCACTGATCTGATGGCTACACCAGCCAAGGCTGGAGTCTTCTAGATCTTTTGATCCCCACCATGGCATAGGTTCACCCTGATGCTTTTTAAAGCATTTTTGCATGATTTTTAGTGGCTGTGTGAGTGACCAAATGAACACGTCTTTAATAGCATCAAGGACCCGTAGTTTTCTGGGATATAGCTTGGATATTCAAAGTACCAAGGTCGGCAAAAATTATAATCTGAAAGCTAGCCAAGAGTCACTATCCAAAAGACAAATTTTGACGTTTGCTGGATGAAATCATTCTGTGCCATTGCTTATGGAAGGCTAGTGATACGCATATTTGGAATTATCTTCGATGTTGAGCGGAGAAAGAAAGCTTCCCCATTTCTTGTTAATGGAATCTAAAAGTGTCAGCTTTTTGGGTTTTTTTCCTCCTTTTAAAATATTTTATTAAGTATTTATCAGAACATCTAGCATTTTAAAAATACCATGAAGCTTGAAACTGTTTACAATTTTATAGGATTGGACATGTTCAAACTACGTCACTATTGTCTTTATACGTAGAATATTTTATAGCTACTGTATGTTTCTTTAAAATCATATGACTGTAATTAATGTGAATGAAATGTTTTTAATTAGATTTAATTATGCAGAGTTAATGGCTAATAATATTTGAAAACCTTTCTATTGCGATATTTTGCCACGAGACATGTGTAAAATAAGGGAAAATAAGATTATTACGCTGGTTGTAAAGTTTTTATTTTTTAAAAAAATGATCCCTTTGGGGTTAGACAGAGAAAGAGAGCAATTTTCTTGCACAATTTAAGGTATTTCTTGGGGTTAGAAGCTGTTGGGAATTTGGGGAACAGCCTAAGTCATTTAGCCTGACCTATAAGAAATTCTCCAACACTTTTTAGCATATGTAATAAATTCAGGGGGGGCGATATTTAAGCTTTATTTCAGTTCAAATTTGGGGACAGAACCATTGTCCCATGCGGTATGTTCCTGTACCCCTATATATGATGTTTTCAAATCGTGAAGAAATGTGGATATCTCAAAAAATCTATTTTACTCCTTGTGGGACAAACGGGTGTGACATGTTTTCTAGATTTTTGTTGATGTTGTTGTTGTTGTTGCTGTTTCTGGGTCAGGGAGATGCCTTTTTCCATCTTACTGTCTCTTCGACAAAGACTGTATCGTTATCTGTCTTTGAAGGTGATGTCTCTGTCCCCCACCCAACGTTCCTCATGATTTGTGTTGTCCTGAGCCAACCGTAGGGCCCGTCCCAGCTGGTGAAACATGGCCGCACTGCATTCACGTGTTGACTCATAACCTTGTGTATTATTGATTGGGGGAGGGGGAAGGCCATTGAAGACAGTCTTGATTTTTCTTATGCAATTATGTTATTAATCACTCTGTGTGTTTCAGTGAAATGCTAAACCAACCAGCATAGGACGATGTCAAAAATTTGTTCAAATAAATAGTTTTCTATTTCTCTTATTATTTTCTAACTTAGTGCAATGAGTTGAATTATAGCTCATGGGATTTTTCTGTTATTTCTTTCATCTTGAGGAAATTTAAAGGGAATTGCTAACTCTCGTCCTCTGCTGCAGAAGGGCATTCTTAATTCACCAAAGCAAACTGGGTTGGTTAATTATAACGTGTTTATTCCTATGGAGACACAAGAACAGGTGTCGGTCACAGCTTTGCCCCCATTTCTGGGTCTGTTCCACTGGGTAGCAATCCCTCTCTTCCTTCATTTGATGTAGAACTCAAGCTTCCCTTACATTTTTGGGTAAACAAATGCCCCTTAAAAAATTAATTTAAGAATGTTTTTGGACTGATTTGTATTCTTTGCCTCCTATACTCCAGCCCTGTTGCTTAAGAACTCAATTATTTTATCATGAGATTTGGCTCCCTTGCTTTTTTATAGGCAAAGAAGTTGTTATGACTGATAACCAAATGACTTTATGACCCCAGCTTGCCATCTCTGCTGGGTGTCTGTGGGTCCTGGTGGGGCCGAGGTACCCTGAGAATTAGGAGAGCCCGGGAAAAAGCCACCGTCCTCCTGACGCCAGGTTTTAGCTTGTCCTAACTCGTCCAGGAGAGGATATTTAATGTGAGAGCCTTGAAGCTATGGAAGGAAGCCGTGGTCCTCCTTCCGCAAGGGGTCTGAGAGGCCTCTTGCTCTCGGTGGCCACTCCCGGAAAGGCCCATCGGCAGGTTTCTGCCGCGTTACATTAAGAAATGCAGGTGGCTCCTGTGGTGGCAGGGAGGGGAGACCGGGCCGAGGCAGGCAGTGAGAGAAGGGCCGTCGGGCTCCCCTGAGTGCCCTGGCGTGGCCCAAACCTTCCCTGTGTCTCCGTCTCCTTGCCCCCACACCCACTGCGGGCTCTCGTGCCGTGGCTGAAGTGACTTTCTTCATGAAGATCTGCCACCGGCCTCCTCCCTTGCAAACGATCCCGATTCCCCAAGTAGAGAGTTCTCCTGGCCCCTCGCAGACAGACAGCTCGGCCCATGAATGATAACGGGGAGCAGAAAGCCTGGGGGGCAGTAAGCAGGACTCCCCTATGGGTGGGGATAGTGTCCCGGGGGGCAGCGGGTGGCAGCAGGCGCAGCCCCTCCATGGCCTCCCTGCCGCACTTCTCCATTCGGCCGGCCTCCGGCTCCGTGTCTTAACGGCACTTTCTAGCCCAGGGGCGGGCACGGGCGGGGAGCCAGCTTGCCATCTCCGGCCCTCGCCCCTCTCCTGCGCTGGCTCGGTGGCAGGTGCCGTGCCCCCCCTTCACCAAAAGTGAGCCCCTCGCAGCTGCTGCCGGGCCGTCCCCTGGATTCTTCCTCTCCTAGCCCCCCTTAGTTAGTTAGGGTGTTGTCCTTGAATCCCATGGAGCAGGGGAGCCCAGCAACAAGCTGACGAGGGCAGCGGTTCCTCCTTGGGTTTGGAAGGAACGCCGCCCACCCCGAACCTTAGTCACCCCAAGTCAGCAGCCTGAGCAGGGGGAGGGGGCTGTCTAACGTCTTCTGCTGTTCTCCTTGATCTAGGCGGGATTAAGGACCCTTCATGATATTGGGCCAGAAATCCGGCGCGCTATATCATGTGATTTGCAAGATGATGAACCCGAGGAAAAAAAACAGGAGGAAGAGGAAGATGTATTCAAAGTAATTATTCACACAGCTCTATACTGTCCGTTCGGAAATTTTGGAGCAAGACTTCCAACTCTCAAAGTCTGTGCTTGTAGGACTTCATTTGGGGCCGGCAGCGCGCGCCCGCGCAGACTCCGAGCCGCCGCGACGCACGCCGGGCGCTGAAGCACACACACTTAGGTTCAGGCAGAGCACCCCCCACAGCCCTCCCCGGCCCCCTCGCCTGGTCCCCGGCAGCTCCATCCTCCTCCCATCCGCCCCAAAGCCGCTCCGGCTGAGGGAGCTCCCGAGAGGAGCGCGAGCTCCGCCCCGCGTGAGCGGCTCTCCCGTCACCGCATCCCCGCCATCCCGCGCCATGCACGCCAGGCCGGTCTCCTCCGGGCCCCGGCCCAGAGCTTGCGCCCATCGCCCCCTCCCCGAGGGCCGCCGCCCGCCTCAGATGGGTCCCCATGTCTGAGCGCCGGCCGCTCGCCCCGCTGCCACATCCCCATGGATTTTTCAGACACTCACAGACTTCTGTTCATCCCAGGGATCCTGTAGCGTTTTAGTAGAGTATTTTTTCGTGTAAAAAAGAAAAAACCTAACGTGGCTAGCCTGCCTGCGCCAAATGCTGTGTTAAATTACCTGGTATTGTCTCCCATTATTTTGCAGAGAAATGGTGCCTTGTTTGGAAACCATGTCAATCATGTCACTAGTGATAGGAGAGATTCCCTTCAGCAGACAAATACCACCCACCGTCCCCTGCATGTCCAAAGGCCTTCAATTCCATCTGCAAGCGATACTGAGAACCCAATGTTTCCTCCAGCAGGAAATTCGGTGTATCCTAACCATCATAACCATAATTCCATAGGAAAGCAAGTTCCCAACTCAACAAATGCCAATCTCAATAATGCCAATATGTCCAAAGTTGCTAACGGGAAGCACCCCGGCATTGGAAACCTTGAGCATGTGTCTGAAAATGGGTATCATTCACTCCACAAGCATGAGCATGCGCCTCAAAGAAGGTCAAGTATCACCAGGTAACCTTTGACGTGTTCGCCTCCGGTAGCCCTGCTCCCACCCGTAGCGAGCCCCCAGGTAGAGCGGCCCCGGCCCCCCCTCCCGCTCTCTGCCCCGGGCGCCACGCGCAGGATTGGGATCCTTCCTAGCAAGTGTGAGCGCTGCGGGGAGCGAGCTTCCGCAAGGGACCTCCCGTAGCTTCCCGCCCTCGGCCCCAGTCAGGTGGACTCGCAGCTAGCGCCCCGCCACCCCGGTGCCTCCTGGGGGAAATGACTGCTTCTCTCTGATTGTCCTCTTCTCCCCTTCCACATTCATGCCTTTCCTGGATAGAACCCGCTATTACGAAACTTACATTAGGTACGTTCCCCTTCCCCAAAACGCGCGTTAATGAGTCGTGTCTGAGTGTCAGAAACTGAAACGAGAAACGTCCCTTTAAGCCGGTTCTCAAGAAAGCGTTTGGCAGCTCAGGACCTTAGAGGGTGACGTGGGGGATAAACGGCTGCCCTTTTGTAGAAAGGGAACTCCAAGCACCAGCTCGGCCTGAGGGCACCAGCTCTGTTCTGGGTACCAGCTCTGCCCAGGGCACCAGCTCTGCCCGGGTCATCAGCTCTACCTGAGGGTACCAGCTCTGCCCGAGGTACCAGCTCTGTCCTGGGTACCAGCTCTGCCCTGGGTACCAGCTCTGCCCGAGGTACCAGCTCTGTCCTGGGTACTGGCTCTGCCTAAGGGCACCAGCTCTGCCCGGGGCACCAGCTCTGCTCAGGACACCAGCTCTGCCCGAGGTACCAGCTCTGTCCTGGGTACTGGCTCTGCCTGAGGGCACCAGCTCTGCCCAGGGCACCAGCTCTGCCCGGGGCACCAGCTCTGCTCAGGACACCAGCTCTGCCCGAGGTACCAGCTCTGTCCTGGGTACTGGCTCTGCCTGAGGGCACCAGCTCTGCCCAGGGCACCAGCTCTGCCCGGGGCACCAGCTCTGCTCAGGACACCAGCTCTGCCTGAGGTACCAGCTCTGTCCTGGGTACTGGCTCTGCCTGAGGGCACCAGCTCTGCCCAGGGCACCAGGTCTGCCCGGGGCACCAGCTCTGCCCAGGACTACTAAACCAGTCTGGTGCTCAGTGACATGGCCTTGAGGATGCCACACAGATGGCTAAGAGAGAATGCCTCAGGGACGAGGAGAAGCTTCTTCTCTAGAGCAGACAGAGCCCTGGACCCTCTGGGCCGGAAGCCGGGCCCCAGACTTTCACCATCAGTCACTAAGGAGGGAGAAGCAGGCGGGCTACGTTGGGGATGCAGACAAGTGGTTCCCTCGAGCAGCATTGCATGGCTAAGGAGGCAAGCCCCAAGAAGGGGGTGCTGGGTCCCAGCTCGGGGTGACCAGTGTGTGACCCGTGGGCCCTCCCGATTCGGTTTGGCCCAGAGAGTTAGCTGGTTATTGTTCAGACCTTTCTGCAAGTGAGTTGGGTCTGGCTCTTGGGGCCCCTTTTAGGTTGGTTTGGGGTTTTTCTGGGCACAGATGATGGAGCGGTTGGCCATGTCCTTCTCCAGCTCATTTGGCAGATGAGAAAACTGAGGCAGAGTTAAGTTGCTCGCTCAGGGTCTCAATATCTGGTCATTTCTGAGCCCAGCAGGGGGAGAGCGCAGCTTTTGAGCTTAGACTCGGGGGCAGTGCCAGGCGGCCAGGAGAAAAGAACAGTAGGCACAGGGAGGAAGCCCAAGGAGCCCTCAGAGGGGCTTTCACTGAGGCTCTCGGACTCCTGCTCTGAGCTTCCTGCCCTCGGGCCCATCCGGGCGCCTTCCCCAGTTCCCGCCCCACGGAGATGAACGATTAGGCCCAGGAGCTTGCCCGGTGCCCAAGCGCCACTTCTGGCCCTGCGGGCTCCGGGGGCTCCGGATGTGCAGCACAGAGGGTGGTGGGAGCAGAGAGAGCCAGCAATGGGGGGGGGATACATGTGGTGACCCACGGACCCTCCTCCATACTGAGGCAAGGCCCCGGCCCTTTCCTGCCCGTAGGTCTGGTTCCGGTGACGGGCAGCTCCCTACCATTTGCCGGGAAGACTCGGAGGGCTATGACTACTTCGGGGACGACCAGTGCGTGGGGGAGCAGGAGTATTTCAGTGGCGATGAGTACTATGAGGACGACTGCATGCTGGTGGGCAGCAGGTGAGTCCCCTCCACCCGGGCCCAGGTGAGGTCTGGAGCCCGAGCCACGGGCCTCCCCTCCTCCCGGGCCTCCCCTCCCCCCGGGCCTCCCCTTCCCCTGGGCCTCCCCTGCCTCCCTCAAGCTCCCAGCTTCCCGGCCACCAAGCCCAAGCCTGGGGTGACCAGTCGGAGGGGCCCCTCTGCCGGGTTTCCCGTGCCCCTTCTGGAGGCTGTTGTTTGCCTTCAGATAAAGGCGGTGACCATCAGGGCTCATTTTCTGGGACAGTTGAAGCCACTTAAGCAACTTCTTGGTCTTTATGGGGACAGGAACGTCCCACCGGATGGTGGGCGGCTGGGTGATCCCGAGATCCATACAGGGGCAGGAGGGAACTAGAGCTGGGGCGGGGATCCTCAGCAGAAAGGGTAGACAAGAAGCGGGAAGATGCCCAGCCCCGTCATCTCCCCCAGGCAGAGAGTGGCCCGTGCTCGGCCACAGACCCTGGGACGGGGGGGGGGGGCAGCCAGTGTCACCGTGGGACGGGGCGGGAGGTGACCCTGCCGGCCTGCAGAGCCCGGAACCGGGCCGGGAGTCAGCCCCAGACCCCAGAGGACCGGGCCTGCGGCCTCCTGAGCAGGCCGCCCTCACTCACCCTCTCACTACCCAGGCCAGCGGTGGACTTCTGCCACAGAGGCCCGGGCTACGGCTACGGCTACGGCTCCGCCTACGAGAGGCCCCGGGCTTCCCAGCGCCCCCACGGCATCCTGGACGAGGACTCCCCGGCCCGCTACGAGTCCAGGAGATCTCCCCGGAGACGGCTGCTGCCCCCTACGCCCACAAGTGAGACCAGACCTGCTGTCTCCCCCGTAGCCTGGCCCCCGGGGCCGTAGCTCAGCGGCACAGAGGGTCCCCAAGGGGCCCGGAGCCCGCCGGGCTATCCCCCTTCTCCCCCCCTTCTCCTTTGCTTCCTTTCTTGCCTTTTTTCCTGCTTCCTGCCCCCCAGCTTCCCTGGCTGTGCCTGTGGGGCAGCTCTCTGCCTCCTTCCAGAATCAGAGGGAGGCCGGGGCAGGGGCCGGTGTCCGTGGTGCCCTCGTCGGCAGGGAGAGTTCCGAATCAGTGTCCAGCCCAGCCCCCCCCCCATGTACACACACACACACACACACACACACACACACACATCCCCACCCACCCCCCACGTTCCCCCCACATGTGCCCATGGTGGAAGTCCCCGTCCCGGCCGCAGTCTGGCTGACCCCAGCCTGGGCGCAGAAACCCGCCCCTTGAGCCCGAGAAGAGTCCCACCATAGAGAGCAGATCGCTACTGTTCCATAGGCTTGTCCCCCCCTTCCCTCCCAGGGGCCCGGCCCATCTCTTTGGCCAGTTAGAAAGCAGAACAAACTGAAGGGTCCGGCAGCCGGGGGGAGCTTTGGGGTCCGTCCGTGTGCACGGAGCACAGGAAGTCCTGTGGAGGAGACTTTCTGCAGGGAATCCAACTTAGTCACTGTGAGGGAGTGGGACTGGACGTGCTAGAACATGATTGCAGCATTTCAGACCAGCAGGGGAGACATTTCTATAAGTGTGGTAGTCGTAGGAGTAGAAAAGACACAATAGTGGGAAACGTGGGGCTAGAAGGAGTAGGATTGAATAATTAACTAGGTAAGAAGTGAAAATCGGGAGGAAGGAGAGTGCTAAAGTGCCCTGGCTGAATTTGAGCAGCCAGTCTGGATGAACACCGTCTTCCGGCGGGGAAAACCTGGCAGACACAAGTGCGAGCCGTCATTCAGGGTCTTTGAAAGAATGGGATGAACCAGGGAGGAATTAGGATCAGAAAATAGCAAATGGTCTGAATTTCAAAAAAGGGAAAAGAGAATGAAGTTCACCAATTATCCACCAGTGAACATGAATGCAATGTCTAGCAAATGTTAGAATGCCTCCTTAAAACAAAGTTAGTCAACATTTAAACAAAAAAAGCAATGATTTCAGAGAGCCAACTTAACTTGGCTTGATCAAGAATAGGTCACGCTAGATGAAATGATTTCCATTTTTGACAGGATTACTAGACTGGTAGAAGAAAGGATTGTGGAGATTTACTTTACCTAGATCTTTACAAAGAACGGATAAATCCTCTTGTGTTGTTATTTTTTTAAAAAAAGATGGAAATATGTGGAACAGATACTTGGAACTGGTTTATTTAGTGGCCAGACCAGAAGAATAATCATTGATTTGATGTTATCTTGGAAGGAGTCTGGGATTTGTGTACGGCCCTTTTTCCCACCCAGAATTTACTTGAGTAAAATAAATCATGAGATACTCACCAGATTTGCAAATAATGGGAGGAGATAGTAGGGACTCAAAAATATCTTGAAGGATAAAAAACTGAACTATCAAGTAGAATAAAATTAATAGGGATAAAAAAGCAAGTTTTATACCTGAGTGTTAAAAAAAATCAACTTTGCATGCATAAAATAGTGAAGATGGGACTATTTTACACTGATCTGGAAAATAACGTTAGTTTTTTAATGTGAGGCAACAGTGACTTAGAATAATAGAAGCTAGTGTTTAAGATTAGGTAGGCAATGGGGTTGTGGATAAAGTTTAGGACCTGGAGTCAAAAGGACCTGAATTTCAATCCAGCCTGTATGTTTTCATCAGCAGATGTTCATTTAACTAGTCTGTCTCAATCTTCTCAACTGTAAAACAGAGATACCTTGTAGAGTCGTGAGGATAAAATGAGACTATCTATAAAGATTCACTTGTCCAAGGCTAGACAGACATTAAGTGGCAAGAGGCAGCATTTGAACTCGGGGCCTCGAACTTTAAGTCCCGTGTTATTTCCTTTCTAAATCACAGTGTGATCTTGAGCAGTGAGTCCAGCTGGGAGTGTTGAGTAGAAATGGTGGAGGACTGAGTGAAGTAGCTGGAAAGAAAGGTTGGAGCCAGTTGATGGCGAGCTTAGAATGCTATGCTCAGATAGGACTTAATCCTCTAGGGATTGGGGGAGTTCCTGAAGATGTTTTGAGCAGGGAGTTTAGGGACTAGGGCTGTGATGTACTGCTGAGACTATCTGGAAGAGAAATAATAGCAACCATTAAACACTTAGTTTGAACTTTTTCCTTTTGCCCTACTGAACTAACCTTGGATCAACAAGATTCTGTTAGGCCTCCCAGCCTGACTTTGCCTAATCTGTCCCTACAATGGCCATCTCCTTGTACCCTAGAGAGCAGAGTTGCCAACAGGCAACATACTCACTTTCATCAGGGGGTCCTCTTTTAAGAAAACCAAAGGGGAACTGAGAAGTAGAAATAGGGATCCAGTAAGCACTCACTTCAGCCCCGGACTACCCAGGACGTGGCATCTGTGACCTTGTGTTCTTCCAAAATGCCTTTGGCACCAAGAGCCAGTTCCTGCCTGGGAAAAGACTGGCTTCGTGTCATAGAGGCCTAAAAGGAACTGTCACTGCTTCCAGCAATTTTCCATTTGATCTTTGCTCTTCTGAGGGTCATTCTTTCCTTAGATATATGAGGAAGTTACAAGCTGAGGATTCTAGCACATATCCCACAACTTCATTTATCATTACAGAAACTGGAACTCTGGTCTCCTCTCCATTCCCTCTGAATTAGTGAGGTTCTATTATTTTTTTCTGTTTAATAATACTTTTAAATTCAATTTAAAACATTTAATTTAATAATTAATGTGTATCATAGCCAGTTTTATTCCTCTTGATTTCTGTTCCTGCTTTGGTTGAAGTGCTAAGCCTGTGACTCCTTGAGTTCTTTTTCATGACTGAATGAAATATTCTTATTTCCTAGCAAATCGGAGGTCATCCTTCAACTTCGAGTGCCTGCGTAGGCAGAGCAGTCAAGACGAGATCACTCTGTCTCCTTCCTTTCATCATCGTGCAGCTTTGCCCCTGCACCTGATGCAGCAACAGGTGAGTAGGAGCCTCCCTGACACACTCATGAGATCTCATAGATGCCCTTCCCACTCACCTGCCAGCTTCCTGAAGCCCAATCCCAACTTCCTCTTATTTCTTCTCTCTCTTACCCAAGGCTCCTGATAAGAGAGAACTTTGCATAAAGTAGAAAGTTTCTTAATTTTCCCCACTTCCTTTTAAAGCCTTAATATTTGTGTTCCCCCTGTGAAACTGTGACTCACTATAAATGATAAATAATTGCATTTCATTTAAAGGAAAACAAAAAATAAATAGCTTCCCACTGTCTTTCTTTCCTCAGATCATGGCAGTTGCAGGCCTGGATTCTAGTAAAGCTCAGAAATACTCACCGAGTCACTCCACGCGGTCATGGGCTACTCCACCAGCCACCCCTCCGTACAAGGATCGGACTCCTTACTATACTCCCCTGATTCAAGTGGAAAGGTCCGACTCCCTGGATCAGATGAACGGAAGCCTGCCCTCCTTACACCGGAGCTCCTGGTACACGGACGACCCCGACATCTCCTACCGGACATTCACCCCGGCCAGCCTGACCATCCCCAGCGACTTCAGGCACAAGCACAGTGACAAGCAGAGGAGCGCCGACAGCTTGGTGGAAGCTGTGAGTGCTAACCCCTTGTTTAGAGCATGGGCTTTTCGTGGAGTCCGGTCCTGAGCCCCCGTTACTGACCCGAGGACAACACGTGGCTTCATCAGGGGTCCCTCGGCATCCAGTAGAGAGAATGTCTCGGGGTACAGAAGTGATTACTGTGTAAAGAATTGTCTCACTGGGACACCTGAAGCCATTTGGAGCTTCCTCCTAAAAGACGAATGAGTCTTTCGTTGACTCGTTTGTGAGGAGGCTTTTTTTTAAAGCCATGTGGCAGTTTTAGATTCTTGGAGCTCTCCCCCATGTCTAAAAGTATCTTTTTGTGTAATAAATTAGCCCATCATTTTCTCCTCACAACCGCTTTCTAATTTGCCGCTTACCCTATGAACCATGTGTGTTCTTTGCTTTGCAGGTCCTGATCTCAGAAGGCTTAGGCCGCTACGCGAGGGACCCTAAATTTGTGTCTGCTACAAAACACGAAATCGCCGATGCTTGTGACATGACCATCGATGAGATGGAAAGCGCAGCAAGTAACCTTCTGAATGGCAATATGAGCAATGGGACCAATGGGGACATGTGTCCCATCTTAAACAGACGAGACGACGAATTTCCTGACTTTGGTCCTGGTTATAGCGATGAGGAAGCCGACCCGGGTAGATATGAAGAGGACTTGGCTGATGAGATGATATGCATCACAACCTTATAGTGTTTAGAGAGAAACTCGCTGCAGTGTAAATAATGGGGTGAAAAGGGCCTCGTAGTGGGCAGTAGCTAATCCGACTGGTCCGAGTGAAGGACCTTTCAAGGAAGCCATAATCCTGTAAGGGAGTCTGTCCTGATTGGTGCAGCCCAGGGAAAACCTCTGTCACAGAGGCTGATGTCCCTCCTGGGGAGCAGCCCCATTGAACCAAAGCAGGTTCAAACCACCTTTTTGGAGAGAAAGAAAGAGTTGTGTTACCCCTCGCCCGTCCTTCAAACCTACGTTACGTCTTTGAGAAAGGTTTTTGTGAAAAGCATTTGTCGGTGCGCCGTGTGTCTCTTTACGCACGCAAAGGGTGAAAGGTGATGGCAGTCCCAGCTGGCCGTGCCATTATCTTGTCATCACTTTAGCATATCAAGTAAGTGTGTCCTGGCCATATCCATTTTAACTCTCCCTCCTTTACTTTCCCCCCAAATTGTATCCAAATTTCTGTCTCCCCCCCTTGTGAAATATATCACGTCAGTCTCTACCTATCAGAAGTATGAAAAGGGAAAAAACACTCCCGGTTCTGTTATGTAACACCAGTTTACATAGGAAAATATCATTGAGATAGTCTATTTTCTGACTGTCACATTAAGGGCAAATCTACACTGGAATAACTGCATTCTTACTAATGCAATCACAACCAGGTAAACTTAGCATTAGAAGAGATCGTTTGTTTAAAAAAATATATATCATAGAGATTTCCTGTACATGACTTGTAACATACTATAATTTGTATTTGTAAAGAGATGGTCTATATTTTGTAATTATTGTACCATAATGGAGCTGCAGCAATATCCATGCATCCGAATTATTGGGGTTCTCCACTGAACCCTCGAGATGGAAGAATACTTACCCGTATTTTTACTTGGGATGTAGAGAGCTACAGGAGAGTATTTAAACCGAGCCACCTCTTCTTGCTTCAATGTGAATTTCTTTGGAAAGCAAAATTTTGAGTTCAAAGAAACTTGACACAATGAGATTTTCTAAAATATTTTGAGTTGATACAAATCTCTCTTTGAATAAGATATGCACAAGTGACTCTGCAGTCTTAGATTTGGGAAAGGTTCATCTAATTGGAAACTGTACCCCTTCTATTCCCCAGTGGGTCGCCATCATTTCTTAGGTGATCCTCTGATTCACGGCAATTATTAAAGTTTTTGAGCCAGTTGTGTTGACCCAGTAGCATTTTCAGGAGACCTCGGAGGTTCTTTTTGCATATCTGTTACAGAAATGACGGTCCGGGCAAATGCAATGTCTAGCCTTGTCCCCTCAGGGGCCAGTTATGCTGCTTGCAAACAGAAACCAGGGCGGGGAGAGCGGGAGCTCATGGAGTCCTGGCCGTGAGCAATCCAGGCATGTAAAACTAGCGTTCTGTCCCCTCGGCCCCTTCTGCTGGTCTGGGAGTTCTCTTTCCAGGGTTTGTTTTTATGCAATTGAATGAGGGCTGAACTTCGGATTCACGTTAGTGGAGTTCCAATGGCTGGATGATGAGCCAGTTTGGGGTAAACTCAGACTGTCAGAGGTTCCTTCTCTTCACAAATGACGGCGTGCTTGGCCAAGTTACCTTAGCAGTTGTGCCTGCACTCAAAAGGATGGGGAGCAATCTCAGCTTTTTTTTTTTTTTTTTTTTTTTTTTTTTTACATCCTTCACAGAAAAGCAGTCAGACATTTTTGTACATAATGACTTTGTAACGGAGACCTTACGGACCTCTTCTTGAATCATTCTTATTACAAATCCAGGCAAATACCTTAAGGTTTGTAAAAGGACTATTTCTTGACCTACATAATTTTGTATTAAAATGCAAAATATTCTTCGGAATAAAACTGAGTAATCATTTTATTACACCTGGAAGCCTAGTTTACTAATAGTTTTACCAGGAATAAATTGAAGAGTGATATTCTTTTGGAAGTAGGGGGAGCGGGTAAAGGGAATGGGCTAATGTGGAGGGAGACTCCGGAGGGACCCAGATGCAATCCTCCCTTCCAGCCTTTTTCAGTACGTCCACACACAACCATTCGCTGGGGATGGGGGGACACAGAAAGCTCTTGTCCTGTTTGTACCCAAATAATGAGAACCGTGAGCGCATCTTTAGTTTTTTTTCCACTGATCATCAACATAATATCATGATGTCGCACCATGACACTGCAGCAGATTCTTGGGTGCAGCCCCCAATTCCCAAATTCCCTGCTGGGAATGGGGTCTCTGACTTAATCCCCTATACACCCTAAATGTGCACTGGGACCCCTCAAGCAGACTGTCGGTCCGCCCTACATTTGATTCAATCACTAATCAAATTATTGACTTGATCATGGTGAGAGTCATTTCAGCATGGCGTCGTGGGTAGTGGGCAAGAGTATAAGGTGGACACGGTCAATCATCCCTTAAATTATGGTACAATGGGCAGAGGGCTGGCTTGGGAGTCGGTCAGGAAGACCTGAGTTCGAGTATTACCTCAGCTCTGTCCTGGCCATGTGACCCTCACAAGCTGGCCTTTCGGGACATTTCCAGAGTTCCCTCCCATCAAAAGCACAGGTTCCGAGCCGAAACAGGATCCGTTCCAAGATGACGACAATTTGGTGAGAGTCCCCTTAGTCTTCTCTGCAGGTAGCCCAATTTCGCCTCGGTATTTTTCTGACGTTTCCTAATGTGGGAAGTTAGATTGTTCCCGGATCCTCTGAATTACAGGTGAAATGCTGCTCGTATTCCCTAAGTGACCAGATGGCCACGAAGAAACCATTCCCGAGCCGTGTGAGGCTGCAGAGGTGGGAGTTCTCGGGATCGCCGTGTTGTGTACGCAGCAGATTCCTGAGGGATTCACGCTGAAGCAACAAAAGGGGGTCACTTGGACACCTTGAGGCATCCCAGGGAGGGGACTGAAAATCTGGGACTCACCCACAATGTCAACTTGCTTAAGCAAGTTCACTACCTGTTCCAAAATGATCTACGTGAGTTATGTGATGAATGTCGTTAGGGAAAGTCTTGGAAAACAATAACATTACTTAAATGCGAGGATTTGTCCCCCACTTGTTTTTTACAGGACAGAGAAATCTGCTACAAATTTATAACATATATCCATATATAACATATATCCATATATAACATATAACATATATCCTATAACATACAAATATAGAATATATATTTATAACATATAACATATATTATAACATATAGAAAGTTGAGGGAACAGAATTATCTGGATGATAAGATAATATCTGGGACTCTCTTCTATTTTATTCAAATTCTGTTGATTCCACTGGCTCTGAGGGGACAGGTCCAATGTTTAAACAGTCAACATTTATTTATTAAGCACCCACTGTGTGCCAGACCCATCAGGTGCTGTTGTAGTAGTTCATGGGGAGTGTTCAGGATGAGTGTAAGAAGGAGCCTGATTCAAGAGATGTTAACTTGGGTAGAATCAAGATCTGGTCATTGATTAGGCCCGGGAGGTGAGTCAAGGGGGACAACCAGGTTCATAATCTGGACGATTAGAGAGCTGATGATGTCCTAAGCAGAAACGGAGAAGTGATCAAATTAGTGCCTCGTTACTCTGAATTTTATTTCAACTTAAATTTTATTAGAAAAACACGTACTTATTAAATTTGTGTCCAAATTGAAAAGATAAAGTTAATGTCACTCAGAAATCATGTCACTTTTATCACGGTCAGTTTTATCACGGGGAAGATGAATTAAATAGCCTATTTATCATTTTCCCCACCTCACCCTGTTCCATTGAGCTCATCTAATGAAAATAATATAGATTATGTGATCTATATTATTTCCTTGCTGCACTGAGCACCCAATTGAGATTATAGAATATGATATTTTTAATACTGAAAGGAAAGTATTTGTAATAAAAAGAAACTATTTGCATATGTCAGTGGCTTTGCAAACATTTTGATCTGACAATTTTCCCCAAAAGATACGTTCAAAAGCTTCAAATTACAATAAGCTATGCTACATATACTTCAAATCACAACGTACAAGACACTACAAATCCAAATGGCTCATATACAAAATGTAAAATTAAAGCCCTCTACATATCCACTAGATTTTTGTTACATTGCCATATATTCAAAACCTTGGGATCTATTTAACTATTAACACAAAAAATCTCCATTTAACAACGACTCTTTCACATTTTATGACTTTGTTACCATTTTACCATTGACATTTGATAATGGACCTCTATAAATTTAACTAGAACTTAAGGCAGGTTTTAGGCTTTATAAAAACACACATCTAATAAAATCAAAGAAGAAGAAATATGTTTTGAACAATTCATCTGCCAATGAGGCTTCCAGAGATGAAAAGTAATAATTTAAAAAATAAAATCACAATAATGAAGTAGAATTTGTAACTATTGCATATCCAAAATGCAGTAAAAAACACAGAAATGAACAGTAGCAAACAAGGTGTTTAATTACAAAAGTCAAAAATTTATAAAATAGTCTGAAATGGCAAGTTTTCAACCACAGATTCATGTAAAAATGTTTAAATAGTAATGTTATTCCATATGTAAGGAGTAGTAAGGAGTATGTGTGTGTGTGTGTGTGTGTGTGTGTGTGTGTGTGTGTGTGTGTGTGTATGTATGTATTTATAGGTAAAGAAGAAAAGAATATGTGCCCAAACTATTTTTACTTATTTGGGGTTTTTTGGTACACTTTTTTGTACACTATTTGTAATAGTATAAAAGGCAACTGAAAGGGCAGCTAGATGGTGCAGTGGATAGAGCATCAGCCCTAAATCTGACCTCAGACACTTATCACTGCCTAGCTGTGTGACCCTGGGCAACTCACTTAACTCCAATTGCTTCAGCCAAAAAAAAAAAAAAAAAAAAAAAGGCAACTGTAATTGAGAGAGCAAAGCCAAACCAAATTCACAAATTTCGGATTAAAATTACAATGCCTATGTTTTCATAGCATTTTCCAATGCAAGATTTAAATGAATTCAGACTATTTAAAAACTTTCATTTCATATCAGTACATTACTTTCTAAAACTTCCATAAAAATACAATTTAGAATACTGAAAATTTTTTTCTCCATTTTTTTTTTTTTTGTTACGAGATATTCCTGGTCCTAAATAAGCAACAGAAAAATCCTTGCTCTCATATTGCTTGCGTTCTCAATGGATGGCAAAAAAGAGACAAGTGGAAACTCAAATGTTTAAAAAATTGAATGTTTACACAGAAGGTCTATTTGGAATTTTAGAGATAATGCAAGATTGAAAAGGAAAAGGAGAAGAAAAGGAGGCAAGTAGTATAGATAACTTCTGGGAGTGCAGGGAAGGTTTAGCTGAACAAACTGGTTTTTAAAGAAGGGGAATGGAATGAGACCTGGATCCATTTATAAGTAGCACAGACGTTAAAGATTAAAGATGAGGTGCTGAATCTGTGCACATATTTATTTGGCTCCCATTGTAAACGCTGCCATCAGCTGATCCAGAAAAACTGCTAGATAGTAAATCACTGGTAAATAGTATAAGATCTGTTGTGAGACAGGGCCACCTGCTAGTGGCTGCTAGAGGTGTAACTCAGACCGGTAGAATGGATCCCTTCATGTGAGAGGATAATGATGATACAAGGAGACTGAGAGGCAGTTGCTGTTCTCTAACCTCCCTCCTCTTCCCTCTGCCCCCAATTTATCTCATTCCCAGTCCACAAGCAACACCTGTGTCAGTAAAGGCTGCCCGGCAACTCCTTCAGATGTTATGATTCACAGCTGTGGAGGCTCTTGTTTTTTAAAAAACAATTTGAAATTGAAATAAAAAAAAAGATTAAAGATGAGTGTAAGAAGGAGAATGATCGTGGGGACAGTCTGCTGGAGAAGGAGAAGGAGAGGGAGAAGGAGGTGGGATCAGGATAAATGTCAAACAGGATAAATGGCCTGGGGAGGAAAAAGGTCATCACTACCACCACAAAGCCTAGTACAAAGGAGAGAACAGGGGATTATTTCAAGAGATTGTGAGATCCAAGAGCTCCCAGACAAACGGCCTCCATTTTCTCAGTAAAAGGTAAGGAGAGATCCTCATCTGTGAGGGGCAGAGGGGGCTCTGGGAGGTTTGAAGAGAGAAGGTTTATAACAATGTCTGTGGTAGTAAGATAGCAAATCGATGAGGGAGGACTAAATGAATTTCCTTGCTGCATTGAGCACCCAGCTGAGATTAAATAACATGAATTTGTAGTAAAATGAGTCAACATTTGGATGATGTTCCACAGTTCTTTTCCACAGCCTGTGCATGGGAAAAGATGAGACAAGATAGTGGGTGTAATCCAGGGATCATGATCGGCAATTCATGAAAAATTATAAACTAGAAGATCAGGGGATTCAAGAATAAAAGGTCCTATAGATTTGAACTGATTTGTAGGTAAAGAAGGAGAGAGAAGCCAGAGCAAAGGATGGTAGCCCAGGAAAATACTAAAGGGTAAAGTAAATGCAGATCATGGGGAAAGAAGGAAGAAAAAAAGGAAGGAAGGAAGGAGAGAGAGAGAAGGAAGGAAGGAAAGAAAAAAGAAAGAAGAAAGAGAAAAAGGAAGAGAGAAAAAAAGAGAGAAAAATAAAGAAAGAGAGAGACACAGAAAAAGAGAAAGAAAGAGAGGGGGAAGAAAGAGACAGAAAGAGAA